>NW_007727522.1:168204-170470 GCF_000696425.1 Galeopterus variegatus
AAAAAAAAAAAAAAAAAAAAAAAAAAAAAAAGGAAAAAAAAAATGTAAAACACCTAAAATATCTCTAAAATCCTCTCACAACTTTATTTGAGATGAGCTATTAGCTAAAATTTGTTTTAGCATAAAAAATACCCTAAACAAATATTATTTATTTCAAATGGTTATCTTACTTTTAAATATTTGTCCATATTGAACTTATTTGACCCTCAGTGATGTTTTAGTAAACCATAATCATTTGAAAAAATGAATCTAATTGGAGACAGGGCAAACTTCCAGAAGAGAAAAAAAGTAAATCTTCGGAAGCATGAAAAACATTGGCTTTGCTTGTTATTTTCTACCATCCAATCTGGCCGTTTTTACCAAGTACTCTTCGTTCCTGGAAAATGGCATATTGTAATTTTGGAACTCACCAATGGTAACATCAGAGGAACTGTGTGTTTCCAAAAAACTGTTGAGATGATGCCACATCTTAGGAATCCAATCTATAATTTTGACTAGGTCATTATTGCGTATATTCCTTTCAATTTCTAGCTCTATCAGTTTCCTTCGAAGGTATCTGCCTAAAAAGCCTTTCACTGGTTCTGTGTGGTTGGCACATAATACCCACCTAAAAAAGGAAAAAAAAAAATCAGAAATTTTATGTAAATTTAAATTTTAGGTCCACAGTGATTCCCTTTCCAATAGAAAGTAATAATTTCAATTGGTGGCTGCATTTTAATGATCAAAGGGGTTAGGAGGTATATTAGCATGAGAGCTGTAATGTAGCTAACTCTACTTTTTGAGCTCAGGAGAAGCTCATGTGCGTCAGGAGTGAGTGGGAGTCGACACGCTGAGCACTCTGCTGTAGGAGAATCACAAATCTTGAAATAGGATCTCTCTTTCACATTCCTCACACTTAGAAGAAAAGTGCTGTGCTTTATCAGGGGACAAGTGAGCAAGAAAAACAGTTCTTTTTCTTTTTTCTTTTTTTGAAGAAACACTTCCGATTACAAGTTGAGGATCACAAAATCCTGCTTGAGAAAGAGCGTCAGAGGAAGTGAGAATTATTTTCACATCGCAGGTCTCAGAGTGGCAGGATTTGTCACCATACAAACAGAAAAACAACCACCAACTCAAACAGAAAGAAACAATACAACTCCCCCCCCCCAACCTCAATTTATCTTTACCTGAAATTGTGATGCAGCTCTAGATTTGGTGATGAAGAAACTCCCTGATTCATTGTTCCAATAATGTATGGACTAGGTAAAAAAAAATAAAGAAAGAGAGAATAGAAAATTCAGATGTACTGAAAGTAAAAGTGATTAATCCATTAAAATCATCATAGAAAACCACATAAATACAGATTTTCTATTTTAACATTAGGCCTTAAAAGGGTAATTTTTAATGTTAGTTTGGAAAATGACAAAAATGATTTTACTGAAAATTAATATTTGAGATTCTCATTTCAGCTCTGGCATCAAGGCAAAGTGTTCTCGCTCTCTGAACTGAAGCAAAGAGTTTAGATAGAATAATCACAATGGTCTTTTCTCACTCTACCATCTTATAAGTCTTATGCTTATAATTAAATATACTGATTTTTCCTATTTTAATATTTCATAGTTAAAGTCCTTAATAACATGAGAGGATCTGTATTCTTTCAACCCTTATTTTATGCTGATCTATTTGTAATATTTTTTAAATCTCTTGCAGAGATTAATTAGTTGGGATATTTGGCAGCATTAAAATAATATCATTTATGCTGATAAACATAACATACCCTACTTTGTTCTTTCCTTTCATTGTAAATAGTTAAATATCTGAATTATTAAATTTATCTGTACAGAAAAGTTGAATTTAAACTTTGATATGGACTGAGAATGAAACCAGAGATCTAAAGTCTTTTTCTGATTTTTAATTTCCCTGATTCAAACTATTCTATCAATTGACATTGGTCTCCCAGACTTTCAGTATGTCTGTAGAAGCTAACATCAGCCAGAAAGTAATGTTTCCATAAAAGTGCCTGGCACATAGTTGTAAAATAACTAAGTAGATATTCTAAGGAATACATAAAGATTCTTTGGAAATATGATATAATATTAATAAGGGTTTTTCACATTAATGGCATCCATTATAGTTCTAAAAATGAAAATCATGTGAGGAAATGCATATGTTAATTAGCTAGACTTAATCATTCCACAAAGTATACTTCAAAACATCATGTTATACACAATGAATACATACAATTTATTTAATGAATAATTTATTAAAATATTAATAATAATAATAA
>NW_007727522.1:171380-196000 GCF_000696425.1 Galeopterus variegatus
CATACTTGATTATTCAAAGTGTTTGTTAAGCATACCATTTGTTGTATTTACAATTGAGGAAGCCATTGAAGATATCACTCAAAGAGCCCACATGATGAAGATTATCAAGAATTATTACAACTGGGAGCTCTACACCGTTATTATCAGCACTGCACTGTTCAGCCAGGTTAGCTAGATACTGTTGCAATTCCTTTTAAAAAAATAAAGAAAATGAACACATCAATGATAAATTTATACCAAGGGCAGGCAATTACTATTTTAGAAAAAGCATGTTTTTCTTCCATCCAGTTTCTTTCACTAAAAGTCATAAAGTGTTCTATGTCATAAAATCTTATTCTACAAAGCAAAAAACAAAGAATTCTGAAAGGATACATTTTTTAAACAAAAGAGGGAAGAGGGAAATCAAGAAGAGGCAAGCCAGTACCGAACACCTATAGCAAAAAAACCTGTAAACACAAAGGCATATTTCTCAGTGATTTTTCTCCCCAGAAGAAAAGCCAAAATTCGTTCTGGATATGAACACTCATGATAAACCATAAATATTGAGATTTCATCTTATTTTTGGTATTCCAATAGTAAAAGTGGATTTTTAGCAAACTTTATAATTCTAAGTATAAAATAAATCCAAAATGGCACCTTTCAGTTGCCACTAATACTTTTTACGTTTTAATTCCAATTCATTTAGATGGGCTTCATCTGAAAGTGCAGTTTATTAATTATTTACTTATAATCTGCATGCAGCTGCTGTGATTTTTAAACAAAGACAAAGTTTGTTTTATTTCACTGGGTCATTTAACATTAGCACTTAGCATTTCTTGAGCTTCTCGGTTCTTTTACAGGTATTATTCCTGTCTAATAGCTTTTAATCTAAATATGATAACAAGTTCGCTGATTGACTGCTCTCACAGATGGGTAGGCCAGGAACATAATTAGGTTTCTTAGAATTATCCTAATCAGTAAGAACATTTCCATAATATTTGCATATTCACAATGACATTTTCAATTTGTAAATCTTGCTCAGGATTAAAAAACAATTCCATGATCCCAATTTCTGGGGGCCAGGTAGAAATGTAAACCACTCACTTAACCTCTCTATGTCTGTAATACCAGTTTTAGAAGTAAAAGTAGAAATAAAAGTAGAAGGTGATAAAACAATAACTAAATGTTTTGAGGCATTTAGTAATATTAATTTAAGTTCAAATATAAAATTTATTAAAGAACTACAAAATTATTTGTTTTATATTAAGCCAGTCACATAGTATATAGGTTACCTAAATCAGAGAATACAGAAAAATATGTTTAAAACTGGTAAAAAGTCTGGAAAATTCCATTTCTCTTAAAAGAGAAATGAAATTTATATCACTAATCTAGTTGTATTGTCATTCATTCACTTATAAAATATTCACTCTCTATTATGTCCATAGTCTTAGACAAAGCCCTGGGGTGTACAAAAATAACAAAGCTTTATTTCTGCTATTGTGGAGTTCAAATAAGTTTAACATTTATTGTGAACTGCACCAAGTATTTTTCTGGACATGGGTGTCAAAAAGGTAATTAGACTCTCTTCCCCTCTAGGCTCTAATAGAGAGTTGTACCATTAGGGCCTGAAATTTAAACATGATAAATCCTTTCAATAGCATATAATATTGTAAGTTTATTATGGGCTATGAGAGGTCAAGGGAAGAGATTTCACCTAGGAGGTGGATGTTAAGGACAGTTTTCTGGAGGAGGTAATGCTGAAGCTCGGGGAGGGTGGAAAGCACACACATAAAGAATGAACTTACAAAATGCAGTCTGAAACATTCCATTATAGAGGTTAAAGGAGGGATGTGGCCTATAGGAGGGAGAGGGATTAATTCCAACTGTATATCCTAATGGGCTTCAAAGAGAAATAACATTTGAGATGAATCTTTAACAATGAGTAGAATTCCAATGGAGAAGTATGGCATTATTCATTCTTTCAACAGGCCTTTATCAAGCACCTGCTATGTGCCAAGTGCTTTGTCACCAAGGATTCAGAGATAAAACATAATTTCTGTATTCTAGGAACTTAGAGTTGATAAGCAGAGAAGGAGGTCAACAAGTGAATCACAGTACAGTGTGGTAAGTGAAATGGACAAAACCCTATACTGAGACTTAAGAGAGGCACCTAACCCAGCCATAAGGTTCAGAGAACAACAGGGTACAGTGGGCAAAAAGGAGGGAATAAAAAGCGAAAGTTGGAAAGTGTGAATATACAATGTGTTTCAGGAAATAATAAGTGTTCTGTTGTTGTAGGAGAGCATGTACATGGTAGCAGTGGTGGCAATGAAAAAGGAAACAAAAAAGACTTTGAATTCATGCAGAGAAGCTGGGGCTTAACTATATAAACAATTTACTATATAAACCATCAATATGTTTGTTTGCTTATCTGTTTTCAGTAGGGGAGAGAAATTTATTTATCCGAGGAAACAGAAATGTGAAAGATATAATCATTAATTAGAAATGGAAAAAGCATTCAAGAAGCTTATTACCATCTTAGAATAGAAGGTTAGGCATGTACAGATATAAGTATAATTCACAATCGAAAATAATACTTTACTTCAAAGAAGTACAGATCAAAGGTTTTGTTTACACCATGTAAGGATAACCTTTAGCTTCTGGTTACAGAATTTCTGGAAAAGACATTCTGGTGGCCGTAGTATTTGGTATTAACTTTTAAGACTCAGTAATTTTTTTTTTTTTTTTTGACCGGTAAGGGGATCGCAACCCTTGGCACGGTGTGGTCCGCACTAGCTTCTAGTTACAGAATTTCTGGAAAAGACATTCTGGTGGCCGTAGTATTTGGTATTAACTTTTAAGACTCAGTAATTTTTTTTTTTTTTTGACTGGTAAGGGGATCGCAACCCTTGGCACGGTGTGGTCCGCACCACGCACAGCCAGAGATACAGCTGGTGAACCCAAGGCCTCGGCGAGTGAGCCTCGGGGCCGGCCCTAAGGCTCAGTAATATTTTGATGATTAAAAATAGGGGAATAGCTTTCCAAATAGAGGGAGAATAATAAAGGCAGAAACATGAAAATGTGATATCCACATAGAAAAAAAAAACCCTATTAGTAAATGTTCCTTGAAAGTAAGTGATGGTAGATAAATTAGAAAGAAAAGTTTGCAATCTTAAATGATTGGCAAAATCACTGGAAACATGGAATGTTCTAGGGGTCTAAGTAGAATAGAATTGTGATTTAACAGTGTAGTATTGGAAAAGGAAGAAGAGAGACGAGTCAAGAGAACACCAAAATTGTTGAAGCCGAGAGATACTATGGGACCGAACATGGAACAGTGTGATATTTTTGATACAGTGCAAAAAGCAATAGGAAACATTGAAAGATTTTAATGTGATCAAAATATAATTATGAAAAGATACTCTATTTTCTATGAGGTTAATGGATAAATCCAGGAAAAGAGAAAAGGAAAATTTAAGGGAGATTGTGAATCGAGTGGTTAGAAAACAATTGTAGGAGTCCAACTGACAGGGTGATCATTTGGGTGGGAGGGTAGTTATAGTGGAGATGAATGGAAAAGGTTTGATAGTTGACTTATGATATATTTCTTCAGTGCTGAGATTCTCATTTCTAAACACATATATTTAGTGGGTGAATAGACACATATTTGTAAGCTAATAGAGAGCTTACATATTTGGGAGAGTGGGCATGGCTTGTAGTGTTCAGGAATCAGCTGCACAAGTTGAAGCTGTAGGAGTCATCTGAAGGGGAACAGAAGTGAGAGAGAACAGAACATTGGGAAATATTTTTAATTACTGCTAGGTGAAGGAAGAGAAGTCAGTGGAAGAGACTGAGAAGGAACTTACCAAGGGGTAGGAAGGAAACAAGGAGATAATGATAATCATGAAAGTTGGAAGAATTTCAAGAAAGGAGAGATCAACTGTAGCAACACATCATACATGAGAGAGAGAGAGAGAGAGAGAGAGAGAGAACGCACATGCACGATGCACGTGCTCACAAAGGCATTGCATTTGGTGATTAGGAGGTCATTGGGTGATTTTTGGACAAGCAGGGCCATTAGATTCTAATGTGATTCTCCTTCATTTTGAGATGGTGGTAGATCCCTTGGGAATCTAATAAAAGCTATAGACCAGTGAGATGTAGAAGTAGGCATACGCAGAAAAATTTTTCATAGAACCTAGTTTTTTACAGACCCATTTAGACTCCTTCATGATCCCCACTAACTTAATGGAGATAAAGTCTTTAGATTGAGGTATTGATGCATTAGCGTTAAAGTTTTATGTTCAGATCTAGTCAGGTATAAGAAAACAGGCATATATCTACCAGATGGACACTGACAATCAGATGAATCTCATACTTTGAAAACATAGACAGAACACTGCAGTCATATAAAAACTTTGATTTTGACACCTGACACACTGAAAACAAATCTACCAAGTCCAGTTTTCTGATCTTTTCCCACCTAACATTCTAAGTGGCTTTAGCTTGCCACATATACTAAGTCCTTCTTTAGCCTTCTGGGCCCACTATATTGAATGTCACAAAGTGTAATTGTTTATGTGTACTGCTCTCAATCAAAATATTCCAGCTGGCATCTTGAGGGAGGGCTTGAAGTGTGGGAAGAGGAACAGAATGTAAAATGCAGAGGTACCAAAAACATGCAATGATTTTTTTTTCATTTGATGGATTATTGTTTGATTTTGTTTTGGGAATCAGTAAGTGCTTTTTGGATTTGCTTTTTCAGTGCTATCTGTGGCATAGCATAAAACATGTCAGCAATTACACAGCTCTATTTCTTCAGGAAAAGGATTTCTTCTTTCATGCCTAATTGATGTTTTACTTTTGTAAATCTATACTGTTATTAGCTATCCCTAACACAATTTCAATTTGTCATCCCTCTTCTTTTATATCATCCTCATTCACTTCCACTCTCACCTTCCAAAATAACAGTGGAATTCTGTCAATTTGGCAAGAATTGGCCAAATTCTCCAGCAATAACTCTGCATCCAGTGTTACTGACAGCTCATTCATATCTTACAACCACAAACAAATAATAAACATTTTTTAGTTGAATTTTGTGCTTTCTTGGTGATGAATGCACATGATTTTTCCATGGGTTTTTTCCTAATACTACTTTCTAGCATCATTAGTTCTTTTCAAACACTCTTGGCAATGTTTTCTTTTCCCATTATTTTGCAGTAACAAAAACTTAACTGACCTAATAGTGCAAAAGCAGAAAATAAGAGTGCTGAAAATATTTAACCAAAAAAATTTTAAAAAGACATTCACATAACATTATTGATAAAGAACATCTCCGACCTCTAAACCTTCTTTTCCTAAAGTCATACATACATATATCTGTATGTGTGTGTGTGTGTGTGTGTGTGTTTTAGGGGAGGTATATTTTATAATTAATGGAAATTACCTAGTTTATTTTAGTATGTCAAATTACATCCTAACAAAGCTCAAAGTCAATCTATTTAATTCAAAACTTGATTTTAATTGATCCCCAGCTTTATCAAAATGCTTTGTGATCTCCTTTAATAAATCTATCTTACTCTTATTTTCTAACCACTTTTTTTTTCCCCATGAAAGAGGTAACTTGTGAAGAGTGCTCTCATATAACATTGAGGAAAAAACAAAGAGAAGACTGAGGGTGATTGAGAGACCTCAATCTTTTCATCTCTTTTGGCTGAAAAGAAAAAAAAATGTGTTAAAAGGCTTTCATGTAAACATATGAGGAGACAGAATTCACAGGAGGCATTAAACATATATGCTGAAGCAGACAAACAATCGGCTCTCCCTACTTCTGCTTAGAGATCAAGTATTCCACCTCAGGTTCCATGTCTCTCTTTAGTTGAAATGATGTTGCATGGTTCAACAATAATTTGAATAGTGCTAAGTTCTCAGAGTTCATGTGTGGAACTTATTTAACTCTTAGAGATCCCGTTGTGCTTTATGAACATCTTTGTTCTCCTTAAAAAACACATTAAGACAATTTTAAACAAAGGTGTATTTGTGTAAGATGGTAGCCAAGGGCTATTATAATTAATCACTACAGGGAACCCTTATATTCTGCTTGTTACTTTTGCTTCTCTCTCTCTCTCTCTCTCACACACACACACACACACACACACACACATTTTGTCCTTTCTACCACCCTACTATTTTCCCCATTTTACAGATGAGAAAATGAAGGCACAAGAAAATTCAGTAATTAACCCTCAATCCCACAGCTGGTCAGTGTTAAGGACTTAATGAGCTACCCCATTAAAAACTTATGTTCACTAAGTATATGTCTGGTTTATTTCAAGATCCAATGGTTTTGGGTTACTTTGGGGATTCAGGTTTATTTTTGGAATTTGCATATCTGAGGTTTCTGCGAGTCTGGGTCGGTTTAGATCATCTAACCAGGTTATCTTTAAAAAAAAATAGTATGACCTGACCCAGTATCATTCTCTCAAGGTACTGCTTATAAGGTTTGCCATTTCCCAACAGAACCTCAGGATGCATTGATTCAGACTTTAATAAATAATTATGGGTAAAACTACTTTAGTATTAGGAATATGTTAGCCATCATCTATTTCTTTTCTTTTAGGATGCTTTATGTTACTCAGAATATATGAAAGAATATATGGCTAGGCTTTATAGCCACTCATGCCTATTTAATAGCTGAGAGTGTTCAGGCCAATTACTATGGCACATGAGACCTTAGTTGGCAGGGAAGTTGGACATTGTTCAGTTTCCTAAGGTTCCTAAACAGAAATCCTATAGAAATCTGGTGTAAGCAAATTGCTACTCCCAGAATTTCTGCCTGGAACATTCTAATTATCTCTAAATCCCCATTGCTGCAACCCCCCAATTAATTCCTACTTATCTATTAAGATCCAGACCAAGTATTGCCTCTTTATAAAGCTCTGATTCTTCAATGAAGCATAGTTCTTCCCTCCTGCCTCTGTAGCACTGTGCATAGACCTCTTTCTACTCTAATACTTCCTAAATAATTGTCTAAGAGAAATCAGACAATAGGGGCTCTGTCATTTCATTTATGCCTTGTGGAGTACCTGATAACTGGATGTTATTGAAAATAGCAGTCTTGTTCAAACTCATGAAACAGAGTTTGGTCATTCATCAGATTATAGTTTCAGTGAAAGAGATGACTATTATTTCTATGTACAATACGCAAGTCTCACAAAACCTTAAAACTTGATTGCTTAAGACACTTATGGATAAATAACAGCTGTTCTCTTAGGATTCTGTGACTTACCTTACTTGACTTGTGGTCCACATTAAAAGTGGCAATTGCGTCCTCTGTTTTTTTCCTCCCAGCTTTGGTTATTACATATTCAGCAAGTTTATTTGCTAAGTAGGTCTTTCCAGTACCACTTGGTCCTGAGAGTATAATTCTGTGATGCTCCATCAACAAGTTAAAGTACCTTTGGGTAATTGGTTTAGGAATCAGCGTATCAAAAACAAAACTGTCCAAACTGTTTTCTTCTACCCCTGAAGGAAGAAACAAAGGGAACAGCATGTCTCATTGTTCTACAAAACTTGAAATTAAAATATGGTATCAACCAACAACAGAGCTTTGTTATTCAGGGGAATACAATCTTTGCAAAATAATTTCCTAGATATTTCTATCCCAGAAGAATGCGCTGCCATTTTAAGACAGAAAACATATCAGTAATTAGGCAGCGAATGTCCAAATAAAGGCAATCGGATTCCTTCAGGCTTCCCTCCACTGTCTTCATGTTTTCCACTTTTGTTTCCAGAGAGAAATGGAAACATTATAAATGTTATCATAAAATCTTTCTTCTTTTTAAAGATGGTTAGGTTTGTTAAGAATAAATATGAAGATTATATATATATGCATATATAAGCATGTTTGTGTTTTTTTCTTACTTTTTTCTCCTCTTTATGCCCCTTCCATCTCTCATTACACATCCCAGCTATACAACCACTTACACTTTTGAAGAATCCAAACTGTGATGTTTGTCAAGGAATTAAGGAGGGAAGCAACAGTATCATCTTTTATTAATTCAATTACCTTAATCATAAAATCAAATATTGATAAATTCCTCTATTAACACACAGCTGACATAGATGTATTCTGATTCTTGAACATATACAAACAAGGAATTATGGAGACAAATATACTTCAGATACTACATTAGCCTATAATCATTCAAAGCAAAGAAAATAATTCCTCATCCCCGATTCTTAACTTCCATTCTTTATTCCCAGTGGATATTTACTGGGCATAAATATTTTAAACTCAAATTTATAGCAATGTATATATTATTTAGGAATATACAACAAATTATTTGAATCCTTTAGTAATGAAAGATGAGAAGGAACATGTAGAAATTTGAAATTTTCTAAATCACATTCCTTTTTATAAGTCTTAGTGAATCTTCAAAATTGTATTTCAAGGGCCGGCCCGTGGCTCACTTGGGAGAGTGTGGTGCTGACAACACCAAGTAGAGGGTTAAGATCTCCTTACTGATCATCTTTTTATTAAAAAAAAAAAAAAAAGAATTGTATCTCAAGTTTTACATCCCAGAACCCAATTAATTTAATTTCCTTGGATTTTAGTGTTTTTAGTATTATTTTTTAGTGTTTTAAAAATCAACATGGCTCATTTAATACCAAAATTATCAAAGTGGTTAACGCAATTTTCCAAAATGAAAATTTGAAAGGAAAATGCAAAAAAAGGAGAGGTGATGTTAGTAAAAAAATTAGAATGTGCTTTTCTTTTAATTTTACCTTTCAGGTTCACAGTGATAACGTTATTATCTCCAACAAGGTATCCACAAGGCAGCAGTTCAGGCACTTCTAGGTTATGGGATCTAATTAAGTCTCCTATACAGTAGCTAGCAATGCAGTCAGAGCTCAGACCAAGGCTAGTAGATGTGTCAATTCGGAACACATATTCCTGAAGTGGCACACACAAAAAAGTAAAGTCAAAAGAGAAGTTCAACTCATCTATAACAAACACAAAACTTATGGGGATATAAAGGTAGTTGTCGAGAATTTTAGAGATGGGTATACAAGAACTGTTAATATCAAACAACACAAGAAAAAAAAAGATTTTATTTTTCTCTTTGAAATGGAGGAGAGAAAAAGCAGATGTGCCTATGCTATTAAAATTAAGAAAAGCATCTAAAAAGAAACACATTTGAAAATTAATATCAGGATATCGCACACAACTTACCTTAAAGAGACGCCTAATTACACCATCTAAGACATCCCACTTGGTTTTTCCACTAACACCAATAGATCCTATCAAATACGCATGAGACTTCTGATCCTAAATAAGAACAAAATAAAATAAGATGAAAATTCAACTGTAAATCTTGTTTTATTACTACATTTTCTATTAAAATTTATTAACGAGTTGGTGACTAAAACTGAAGTATTTATTAAGCCTATGTGTTGCACACTAACAGACACACATGGTGGGTTATATAAAGTAAAACATATCCCAACAAGCTAACCAACCAACCAAATAATCAAAGTAACACAATAACAACAACAAGAAAGAAAGAGATGAAGTGGTATGTCATGGAAAACTGACTCATGACCTATTCAGTAGAAGGGAATTGCATTTTAATGGAGTGGACACATTACTGAAGAGGAGCAGCTTAATAGTAGGGAAATGGTTAGAGAGACTGAAAAAGACTGTCATGAATTTTAAAACTTTTTCTTACTATTTTTTGATATTATCTTTGATAAGTCCAGAACTCAGTTTTTTCATTTATTAATTTTAATCTAAAATCCAATCTAGCTTTAAGAAATAATTTATCCATGGGTAGTATGGCATTTTCATATTTACAAAACAGGTCCCATTTCAAATTTATCTAAAAACTCACTATTTAAAGAACTTGCTAGAAAAACCTGCAGGACTCATTTTATCAAGCAAAGAATTCTTTTATAATATAAGTAATGTTTCCAAATCTATCTTTTCTGTAGGATGAGATTTTGAGGAATTTCCACATATGTACAAAAAGGTAAGCAATTCAGGATTTGTAGTCTAACTGGAGCCTCTTTTATGACGACTGGAAATGGTCACATGAAATAATGATCATAATACCAGTATATATAATTAGATAGTCGATATATTACAATCCGGTTCTAGTCACCCAAGTATGTTGCCCTTAAGAGGTGGTTGAATAAACAGCCAAGTGTTAGAGGATGGATTCTACAACACACAACGCTTACCACCTAATTAAGAAATGTGACCTTAGGTAAATAACTTAACTGGCTCATAGCCTCAATTGCTTCATCTGTCATATTTAACCTTATAAGGGTAATTGATTATCACCATTATTGAGATATAACCTTCTGAGTTAGAAGCCAATACCCTTTTCAGAAAAAGCTGAGAAATTCACAGCTAAATAATTGCGATTTTTTTCTTCACTACTGTTATGGACTGAATGTTTGTGTTCCCCCCCAAATTTCATGTTGAAGCCCTAACCCCTGATGTGATGATATTTGGAGATGGGGCTTTTGCGAGGCAATTAGGGTTAGATTAGATAGGAGAGTCGAAGCTTCATGATGGGATTAGTGGCCTAAGAGCGGCCTCTTTCTCTCTCCCTACACACAGACACTGAGGTATGGCCCCGTGAGGACAGAGCAAAAAGTCCACCATCAGCTTCCCAAAGAAAGAGCCCTCACCAGTAAACAAATTGGCCAGCACCCTGATCTTGGACTTGCTAGCCTCCAAATTGTGAGAAAACAAATTTCTGTGTTTAAGCCAACTGGTTTATGGATTTTGTTATGGTAGCCCAAGCAGAATTAGACAACTACTTTCTTGGCAGTTCTTTTTAGGAAAAAAACATTCAAAGACATTGTCTTTTAGAATTACTCTAAAAAGAAAAATTTGTTTTCTAGTGGGTTTATAATCCAGACAAAATGGACACTTATACAATGCTTTATAAACAGTTGACTTTAAATTCGAAGTAGTTTAGGTTTCACTGAGAGTATTACAGTCTCTCACATAAGGACTCACTTGGGAAAAGTAGGCACAAATCTGCAGCTCGAGCAGAAAGTTTATGACATTGAAATCCTTGGAACATTTGCTAAATGTAAAAAGTCACAAGTGCTCTCTCACTTTCCAAACTTAAGTACTTCAATTATTTTAAAGTTCTAAAGGATTTTTTTGTTTGGTATAAAAAAATTAGACACTTACACATGTATATTCTTGGCCACTCAGCTAAAAATTCAACTTAAAAATCTTTTTAAAGGAAAAGCTAGAATCAGAATGGCAATATTCTGAATGACAATATTCAGAATGGTAATTTGAAGGCAATATTTGATTCCGAAAAATTGAAATACTTGCCTAATCAGCTAGGACCTTGCTTAAAAATAATACAGACAAGTAGCATCAATGGAATTTGTCATACTGAGTTCAGTAAAATATGCCTTTCCAATGTCTAGAATATTCATTTAGCTTATAGTCTTCTCTTTCTACAAAGATCATATTTAGCAGCTGTAGTGACATGTTATTACACATTATCAATATTACCTGTAACCAACAAGTGATATCAAGAGAAAAAGACAAGAAAGATCTTTATGTCAAAGAAAGCAACTATTTTTTTTTAAGTTTTAGAAATGAGGAAGGCTGATGATCAATAGCATTTTCAATGAATGAAGGTGTGTACAGGTAAGACGTTTCTACCTGTAGGATGTCATTTCTTTATTGTCACCAATTTTCATGCTCGTGTAACATATTAAGCTAATGGCAAGACAAACACCTCTGAAAGGACATTTACCAGAACAAATATTCAAATATAAAATACATTTGACTCATGGGAATTTTTATCCTTTAGTAATAAAGAAGCTAAAATTAAAGAAATACCTTTGCTCGGCCGTAGCCCTTGCTTATGGAGACTATAATTTTCACGCTGCGGCCATCTTTATGTCCAGTTGCATCACCAGCATCATCAAGCAAAATATCTACCAAATGTTAAAAGAAACACACACAATAGAGTAAGATTAGCTCGGATTTGTTTACTGTCACTGTTTTTCCCTTATAGTTGTATATCTTTCTACAGGATCTGCTTCCTATTCCAGCCTAACAGGTTTGAAAAACCTCAGCTTTCAAGAAGATAAATTGCTGTGGTCGGGCTAAAGTTTCAATCTCAGAATTTATTTCTGCTTCCGAAGATATTCACCCAAGTGTTGGACCACTGCCTTTAGGTGAGGAAATAGGTTTTTCTGTTTTTGTTTTTTTTCTATTACATACAGGTCTGAGTAATACCTGAGTAATATTCAGTCACCATTATAACTGTGACAAACTGAAAAGCAATCTGATTTTTCTATCTAACCTAAAATATCCAACTTCAATAGCCATATAATTTATGAATGTAAAGATGCTGAGATTGACTGTCAACTGAAATTATTTTCAAGTGTTTGGCACATAGCCAGCTATATTACTGCTTGCCTTATATCTATAAATATTAGTACTATTATTGAATTTCAACTATGGCATTATACTTCTCTACTCACGAATATTAATTATAGCTCTCCTATGCCTTTTACCCTAATAGTTTCAAAACCAAAATATTATTTCTAAGAATCAGCAAAGAATTAAATAAGTATGATAAAGCTAGCTAATCTTTAAAATACCAAACTTTAAATGTGATTAATGATTAATTTTCAAAATATATTATATCAGGTTAGTGTCTAATTTGGAGAATTATTAAAGCAAACTATCCCAAATATATGTTTTCCTTCAACGATGATGCTATTATAGAGCCACACTTAATATGAAGACAGTGTTCACTCATTTATTGGTAAATATTTACAGCACTTGTGTCAGGTAAGGGCCACATCATGCGTGGCCTAGTAGTCCATGGCAAGGGGTTGAACCTGATTGATCATCCACATATCTGCTCAAGTTTGTCTTGGAACATGTTATTCATTTTATGTTAAACTTACTCTTAAAAACTATGCTTAAAATATAAAATTTCTCCTGACAGCAGTGCTGTAAATATCCACCAATAAATGAGTGAATGACTATTCTTGGCTTTTCTTTATGTGGCTACTTAAAGCAAAATNACCAATAAATGAGTGAATGACTATTCTTGGCTTTTCTTTATGTGGCTACTTAAAGCAAAATTAATATAGACATTAAAAGGCCAGGCTCTGGATTCATCCAAACTGGGTTCAAATATTAATTCCACCAGTTATTAGTTACAAATTTGAACAAATTATTATAGTCTTGGTTTCCTCATTTGTAAAATGGGTCTTAAAGAGCACTTTGTAGGGATTTTGAGAGTATAAGAGGTAATGCTTTAAAAGCAATTTGTCCTCAGTGTCTAGTAAGTTTTGCTGTTCTAAACATCATTCCTTTTTCTCTGTGTTTATCCTAACTCCTATTGACAGTGGGAGAATCACATGATGACTCAGCCCGGGTCTGCCCTGTTTGCAGTACTGTATGGATAGGATGATCATCTGAAGAAACAACTCCAGGGAACAACAGTAAGTTTGAGGTGAAGGTGCTCTGTGGGATTTTTAATGGAAAATAAATTTTGGTCCTTTGTCAAAATTTTGAAGAAAGAAGATTTGCCATTCTGGTTACAATCAAGTGCAATTCTGACAAAAAAAATGAAGGTTTCTCAAACTTCTGTCTTTACCGGATACATGGAACATGCACTTAATATTTTAGGAACTGGACATTTGTCAATTACCCTCTGTCCTGCCTACTTCTTTCCTTTTTAAAAAATTAATCATGAACCCTAGAAAGGAAAGTTTTTTCCATTAAAAAGCTCCAGCACAAGAAGACAGAATAACCACAAAAATTCCTTTTACTATTTAAGCCAAGTGTACAGATACGATGTAGAGGGAGAGGGAAGGGGGTGGAGAGGAATGAGTAAAGGGGCATGAAAATCAAGTACAATGTATTTTGAGAAGTAAAAAAATTAATCATGAACCCTAGAAAGGAAAGTTTTTTCCATTAAAAAGCTCCAGCACAAGAATACATAATAACCACAAAAATTCCTTTTACTATTTAAGCCAAGTGTACAGATACGATGTAGAGGGAGAGGGAAGGGGGTAGAGAGGAATGAGTAAAGGGGCATGAAAATCAAGTACAATGTATTTTGAGAAGTAAAATAAAATAAAATAAAGTTTTTTTTAAAAAGCTCCAGAATAATGGCATTTTTGATTTCCAAATTTTGAACCCATTAAACAAGAATGAAGGCAATGAAAACAATCATTTGATTTCATTTTTTTGTTAGTTTGGACACAAGTATCACTATTAAAAAATGATTAAGGAAATAAAATAAGGATTAAAAAGAACTGATGCAATGGTTCTTTTTAAAACAAATATTTTAAAACAAATCTTAAAAACAGCCTCTCCCAAAGTAGCCCCAAATTCTCAGTCATAGCCATAACTGTGTTAAGTTCAATGAATGCAGAAATTATAAATTTGATCTCTTTGATTTTATATTTGTCTTTATGAGTTCTAGTCTTTCCTTAGACATTAATTTTGGTTTCATTTTTATGTCTATTCTTTCTAAACTACCTTCAGTACTAACCTTGCCTCATTCAACAATGACTGTATTTCCATAAAATAAAACAAAGTTATGTGACAGGCAGTGAAATCCTGTCCTATAAGGTATTTAAGGTGTCCTATAAGGTATTTCCCTTGTTTTTCTGTAGGAGTCAAGCCTGGGAATACAGACATACACTGGGTGCCATTAGGTGTAGTTCCTACTCACTTCTCTATCAGGTTCAACACCAAGCCGATATACAGGATATTACTAGGACCCTCATATTCTACGCATTTAAATTTTTTGTTCTTTCTTTTTAGAATATTTTGAGGAGTGTGGATAATAACACTTTATGTACAATTTACATATTCAAGTTATTAAAATTTATTTCCATAATCTTATTTTACCTAATGTTCTATAAGTAAATTTAATTCTGAGATCTGTTTTTTCTTGATTACTGATATCAGTTTTATAGATTCTTATTCTCAGAATTTATTTACTTCCCCTAATCCCCACCAAATATTTATAAATGTTGTTTTCCTGAATTAAAGAAAGTTCCCATATGCATTTTAGATATAAGTTAAAGGAAAGTATATATGCAGGCCATTCATTTTGTGTTTTGAAGGGCAGTCATAACAGTGTAATTAAAAAATTCTGACTTTTTAAAACAGATTTAATTTATTAGAAATATGATCATTTATTGTAAATGTAATCAATATCAGCATGCTGTGTCATTTTCCTTCTTTTATATTTTAATGTGATTGAAGGCAAGCAGTGGATTGTCTCAGTTTCACAATGAATCTAAAGTTACCCAAGAACTTGTATATTATTGGTTTCCAAGCGTCATCTTGTGGCTGTGTTTTGCAATTACCACAGATCCTCATGTAAACATTTCCCAAACTTAATCCTATATTCATAAAATGATTCAATGCTGTAAGAGCAGTTATACTTTAAAATCGAATAGCTCATCAGATATTAAGATGACATTATGTCATATGATTTTATTTGCAATGGGATCAAAACTATATCCCTGTT
Organism: Galeopterus variegatus; assembly: GCF_000696425.1. NCBI lineage: Eukaryota > Metazoa > Chordata > Mammalia > Dermoptera > Cynocephalidae > Galeopterus > Galeopterus variegatus. The sequence continues at coordinate 186,914 of NW_007727522.1, forward strand.
CCATCATTAGTGTTGTTGAATACAATAACAGAATCCAATGTGTTCTTTTTGTTTGTTGGAAATTTAATAAAGCTGCAGACTGGGTGATATAGTAGCATTATGTTCTCTGTATGCAACATCAGGCAGGATCATTTAGTCAAATTTAGAAATAGGTCCTGATACACTTGTAAATAGGCTTTGTACACTTAAAACGCTATAAAATTGCATGGGGTAATTATTACCATATTCATGAGTACTAATGATCATCACTGAGATATTTATTATTATTCATGATCATGGAGAAAGTACTTCCCAAGCACAAGTGATTTTTAAAAAAATGATAGGAAAGCCATATCTCTAAGATTCACTCTTTCACAGAAAATGGTCTTTTAAAATTACAACTAAGTAGAATAAGTTTATAAGATAAAAAGAAGACTATTTCTGAGAGTTAGAGCATTAACATTTTTAAAAGGGTGTAAGGTTCCCCAAATTGCAGACTTTCCCCCACTTCTGTTAACTGATAGGCATGATTCAGGCAGGGATGTGCACTAAATCACCTGAGGTAACAGACTCTGTGATGTTCAAATTGTTTAGAGAAAGTCCTAAGGACTGCCGTGAAGAGGAAGAGGAGGTGCTGCTTGAGGATTCTGACGGAGGCCGGGCAGGCTTAGCTGTGTTCCCAGTCTCTGCCTTCAACCTGTCGTTTTCAGCCTTGAGTACTTCAATCTCATTCTGTTATGAACACAAAAAACATGAAAAAATAAAAACTGAGCTAGTTTGATTGAGAAAATAGCACCAAATCTTTTATCAGAGTCAATTTGTTAAACAAAGCACATGGTATTATGTTAAACAAATATAAATTACGAAAACAGTATTTCCTTCTGAAGAAAGTTAACTTTTTCTCTGTCTCTCACATATATGTATTCCTGTATTCACATATATAGACACACTAACCATTAGACATTTTTAATACTTATTTTTTGAATATATCATATTTTTGAGAAGTTTTCCAAAACTTGGTCTTGTTTAAGAATTATATAATTGAATAATTCAGAGTATTTCTCATTTTAAGAGTGATGTTGGAATCCCATAAGCAAATAACACCATTTGTAATACTGTGAATTCATGGAGAGTACAAAAACAGAGAAAAACAAAATAATATAAATAAGGTGATTTAAGCTTACTTCAGAATCCAAGCTAACACCTGAAAAAGTTTTAGTTCCTTCAAAATGGGGTACTAAGGTCATAAAAACAATGAAAGCCTTTTGACGAATACATACAGTGGCAGGTGCACCTGCTAAGCGACGAGCTTTTCTTATTTCAGTCATCTGTGGTACCAAGTGATTACTGGTTTACAATAATAAAAAGAAAACTTAGTCTGAGCACAGACCGGTTCTGAATTTAGCCTTCAGAAGTTTTCAAAAAATACAAAAGCTTCACTTTTGCAGATGGCATTCTAAATCACTTTTTCTTCCATATTCAGAAGGCTTGTGTTGTATTTCTGTAGTTTCCTCATTACCTTTGTTTTTCAATAGAAAATGGGTGAAGGTATTTGAAAGTCAGATTTCCAAAGAACAGGAAAAAATTCAACATAAAGATAAATCATGGAAAACTGAAGAAGCAAGAATTGTCGTATTGTGTCTGAAAACTCAGCTCTCAACCTGAATCTAAGCACTACTACAATGATCTTGAATGGTCCTTGAGTATAACCAGCCAGTTTGCACTCCCACCTGAAACCCGGGCTTGACAAAATTCTCCATTTGATATTGAAAAATAAGTTGTGGAGATTGAATAAACAAAGTACATGTCCATGGTGAGTTTAAAAGTGGACGTTTTTTCCCTCACAATAACCAAGAGAAGAGAACAAGCAGCATTTCTGTCTCTCTATTTTGTTCTAGAAGATGCTTCAGCACCAACCTGCATCCGGTTCATGGCTTCCCGGATCTGATCAAGATGATGAGCAGAGCTGAGGGCCTCCAGCCGAATATCGGTTAATTTTAATTCCTTTTCTCTGAGCTCGCTCTTCAGCTGCAGAATTATCTCCGCCTCAGCCTCTGTGCATTCACAGATCCTGAAGAAGGAAACAAACATGAAATCAGTGGTCTGGGGAAGCCAGAGGATTAGGAAAAGCAATGCCTCGTTTAAAGTCTGAACTGCAATATTATCCAGCAGGTACAGAAATTATTTGCTGCTGGCAAAACCTAGAGAAAGAAAAAGTTTTACAAACAGTAATGCATTCACAAATTCAAAACTAAAAATAGCTGTCTTATTCTTTTATTCTTTTATTCTTATTTTCTAAAGTTTAAAAACAATCTTCTATTACCGAATATAAAGTGATCCTCAGAATTCCTTTATGGATGCTGATATTTATACGGCAGAAGAATCATAGTATTACTACATTTTATTGTCATTTTTTCAAGAGACAAATCTCCATTTGCAACATGTGAAATATTCCTTCTTAAAGGCAAAGTGATTATGTCCTTAACATATTTTTGTTCTTTAGTAAAACTGTGTAAACAATAACCTTTTCTGCCACCATACTGTCTTCAAGTTACTGTGAAAATCCAATATGAATATTGTAGAAAATAAATAAGAGAGATTAGTTTTGGACATTAAAATAATGGATGAGTGTATAAAATCTTCCTGTTAGGCTCAGCTGATTTAGGAGATCACAGCTAATGAAGCTAAATCACAAGTTTCAATCCATACTAGCTGGCTAGCTGGAGGCTGTTTGAAGGTCATATACATTTTATCCTTATTACTTTGTTTTATTGTTTTGTGAACAGCTTTGTAAGAAATCTGTCAAAAATTATTTTATACTAACTAATATCTTTTTTCCATTTAAAATTTGAGGACTAGGTTGCTGATTACAAAATGATAGTGGTATGTTTTTCCTTCTTAAATAGGAGATAAAATTGTGTAGCCAAAGCATAGTGGCCCTGTTCTATATGACATTGCTATGCTAGTCATTGTCATGGACATACAAGGAAACCTGACTTAAATAGTATATAAAACAAAGAGAATCATCTCATTAGAACATGTGTCTACATTCTAAATGTTGTGTTCTTTCTTATACTATCCAAAGTGAAAATGCTACCTAGAAAATGCTACTACTATAGAAAATGCTGTATTAGATTATCTAATAGAATCAAAGAAAAACAGACTGTAGGTTGGTTTTAAAAAACCAAATTTTAGTTGAAAAACAGAAAGAAAGAGGAGGTATTTATTTTTAAATGCATGCAAGTGATTTTAGAAAAAGCAAAAGCGAACGCTGCTTAGGTTAGAACCTGGATCTTTGCAGTTTCCATGCATCACACGCCATTTTACCGGGATCTATGCTTGTAGATCACAAGGCCATTTTGCCGTTTCTTTGGTGGCCAGACAAGGGGTGACCTGCATGTACGCACAGTTAGACAGATACATGGACAAATGCAAGTGAAAAGAAGTGAGAATAATGATTTAGAAAAGTGAAGAATGAGATCAAGAAACACTCGAATTTTAATATATGAAAAATGAAAGTTAAACAAATGCTGTCCACCATTCTCAGAAAGATCTGAAAATGACCATGGTGCTAACATTGGGAAAGTACAGCTTAATTACATTTAGAACATACACATGGGCTTGGCCTGAAGTTGTTCTTTTTAATATATGAAAAATGAAAGTTAAACAAATGCTGTCCACCATTCTCAGAAAGATCTGAAAATGACCATGGTGCTACCATCGGGAAAGTACAGCTTAATTACATTTAGAACATACACATGGGCTTGGCCTGAAGTTGTTCTTTAAAACTATTTCAGCATTGTGTAAAGGGAATGACTTACGCTGAGGCAGATTGTGAGGGCTTCATGGATGCTGAGCCACAGTCCCCAGCATTATGGGGCAACTTAGGTGATGCTGGAAGGGATGAATCAGTGAGCTCTTCAATGTCCGAATGTGAGGAAGGAGGCTTGGTGGACTTTTTCTTCCCAAAGGCTTGTTTGAAAGAGCTTCTCAGCTGAAAGAAGGACAGACATTACCCTGCTTGTCTATTTGTACTTGGAGAGGTTTTGCTTTGGGGCGTTAGTTTGCAGGTGCCATCCTAGCCACTGCCTGGGGTCAGTATGTATAAGCAGAGTATTAACAGTTGCAGCACAGTATCCCTAAAACAAAATGATACTGTGTTTTGTGTTTTCATTTTATTCTTGTATTAATCCAGCACAGCACATACACGGAAGGCTTTTAAATAGTGCAAGGTCAAGGGCACGACTGTCAGAGCACTCATTTAAAACTAAGTACCTTGAAGGGATCTCCATTCCCAATGCTTCTCTCTTCAAGGCAATTTGTTTTAAATGGCCACTTTAGTGCTACAATCAAGTCATGTCCTGCTGACAGTACAAACTTAAAAAGCAAAATGAAATCAAATTCACCTAACACTTCGTTAATTATGATTTTCTATTCAAATTTTCAATTCCCAGACTATTCAAAACCAGAATTGGTATCCCCTACAGCTCTATTCAGAAAGTGGTTATACTTCTCTTTAAAATTTGAGATTAAAATGAAAAGACACAAAGAAAGACATACAAGGTAATCTGTTTTTAAAAGCTGTAAAAGCCTACTGCCAAACTGAATAGCATTCATGCCAAGGTAGGGTTTTTTTCATAGATGCATGCCAATTGTCCATGGTTTATATTCACCTCACTTCCTCTAGAGTTCACCTTGCAGAAACATGAAAGAATGTGGAATTACAAATCAAGGGAATGAAGGCTGATCAGTATTTTAAAATATTACCTGCATAAACATTTTTTTTTAAACAAAAAAGATATTTCTCTCATTATTTATAGAAAGTACTCTAGTAAAATCCTCTGATAGTTATGTTTTGGATTTCATTGATTTGTGTTTATTTAAAATTTACCTTTGTTTCATGGTATTAAAAAAATCCTTTACTTCATTGTTTTTAAACTTTTGGCAGTGATAGCATCTCTCCCTCAGTTTTTTAACAATTGCTTAATATTATCATAAAGTATATCTCTAGCAAACTTAAGGCACAGTTCTGTTAAAGTGCATTTCTATATTTTTACTATGTTCTCTTGGTAAAAAACAAATCAAGCAGGTATTAATACAGTCGTTTTTATGGGGTGAAACTTTATTCACACTGTAAGCCCTGTTGATTTGGGGGGGGTGGGGAGGGGAGCTCTCAATGTCTCTTTTTTCCCTTCCTCAACTCCAATCCTCCTTTTCCTCCAGTACCACCACCACAATCATCATCACCACCGTAATCTTTTTCTTCTTCATCACCACCCCCACAATAAGCCCCTGTTCTAAGCCATTTGTATACAGATGTTATCTTATTTTTCTTTACTACAACTCTATAAAGTCAGTATTAGTTATTCTATTTTTGCAGATGAGAACATTCAGTCCCCACAAAAGATAAAGTAGGGATCCAGTGGAGATTCAAACCCAAGGTTAGTCCCAACTCCAAAATGTCTACTCCTCATCCCCATGCCATCCTAATCTTGGTAATGAGTACAGCGTTGGAGGCTCCAGTCACTCCAGTGAGACTCTTTGCAAATTGCTGCAGATATCTAAAGCCCCAAAGGAAAAAGCCTACCTCACTGTGCAATAAGCAGCTTCAGAATTAGATAAGTGATTACGGCTTACCCAGTTTTTCTTTTTCTTTTTCTTGGAGTCAGCATCATTACCACTGCCAATGCTGGAATGGCTTGTGGCACTGTTGATACTAGAAACACTTTCGGAGGAATGCTGTCTTCTGATGCGGAGATCTAGCAATAGATAGAGAATATCACATTTGCTCATAAAGAGTCTCAACCTGAATAAGTAAGTCTTTTAGGCTTTCTGAGAGGATGTTTTCTAATAAAGGTCAACAAGGGTTTGTACAGATCATTTCAATGCAGTTTTGGTTTTATAAATTAAAATTCAACTGTATTTTCTTTAATTAACTGAGTTATCTAAATTAAGATTCAATGGGAATCTCTTACAAGTCTGTAACATTGATGGTTAAATGAGTTCTGAGTTTTGTCCAAAACTGAAATGCGGTGCTTGTGATTTCTACTGAATACTCGGATCAAACAGCACATCCAAAATGGCTTATTCCAAATGATTAGTTCCGTGGAGTGAATGGAAACTCATAATAGGATAAGAATTATTTATGCCTTTTTAATATTTGTGCTTTGAATAAAGTTACTAAAGGCAAATAAATTAACTTCCCATTTCATAGAATCACATCACGTTAGAGCCAAAACAAACCTGGGAAGTTATGTATGCACATCATCTCACAGATGAGGAAATTGGAGCGCAAAGAAGTTAAGTAACTAGACCAAGGTCAAAGAGCCAGTGCAGTGAAGATCCTCGAGAGAGAGTCTCAGTAGACTGAGTTTGTAAATTAAACAATTTGAGACAGTGCAAGTCTTCCAACATACCCCTAGTCCCTGACCATGACTTAGAATAGTATCAGTAACACTAATAACAAGTTATAAGAAAGCTAGCTTCCACTCCATGCTTAATATGTCCCTGAAGTGCTTAATTTTATTCTTAAAGTAAATCACTAAAATGAATTGAATTACTATGTATAATTTGCACATGGTCATATAGCTGAAAAAACAGTGAAGCCAGACTCAGACCTAGACTGATTCTAGTATCTATTGTGCTAGTTGCCATGTAAAATGGCCTTGCTATACTTCTAAAATGCATGTGGCGCTTCTCTAGTTACACAAGATATTTTAAAGAGGCTAGCACTTGATATTTAATCAGTTTTTGAAGGTATCCACTTAGTCTATACAATCAGCTTATATGATGTATTGATAGTTATTAAAATTGAAATTGAAATTGAAATTCTAGCACTTGATATTTAATCAGTTTTTGAAGGTATCCACTTATTCTATACAATCAGCTTATATGATGTATTGATAGTTATTAAAATTGAAATTGAAATTGAAATTTTATCTACTTACAGTGAACTGATATTGTTAAGGAGACACTAAGAGAACATACAAGATTATTTTTAAAACCAAATTTGCTTTTAGGCCATTTCTATTAATACATTTAATTGGCATTAATGCAGATTAGCTAAGCAAAAAATCTCAGTGGAACTTGTAAGATGTCAAGAATTACTATATAGCTTTCAAAAAGTTTCCATAGAAATAATAGTGTAAAATCAAGCCATTCCAGTTGACTGACTCTTTGAATAGTAAAAATGACCCATGGCAATAAACTGTACTGGTTACTTTCAAAACATAATCAATGCATACATGTGTGAGAATATAAGATATGTATATACATATACATACATACATATATATCCTTACACTCACATACATACATATCAATAAGTACCTTCGTTTTTCCATTAAGGTTATCATGTTGACAAATTCTATAGGATGAAAAAATAGACCTATTTTTCAGAATCCCCAGTTTGGTCCCTTAAAATTATTTTAAAAAATAATGATGCGAACATTTACGGTTTTTACATATCAAAAATCAAGTTATTTATGTGTGCCATTTTGATTCAACAATAAAGGAACCTACTATCCCTTAATCAACTAATATGGAAGCTATATGAATAAATAATAGAAGAATATGTGTAGATATTTATTTGTGTCTTAAATTTCTGCTGTGGTTGACTGTGAGCTTTTCTGAATAAGATGTATAATTTGCTAGCTTTTTCCTAAAGGTTAACTTTCACAAATGAGCAGATATACAAAGTGTTAAGAGATTTTTTAAAATTCATTTTTTAATTGAAACATAATTGATTACACATATTTATGGGGTACAGAGTTGACTATCAGTATTTGTGTACAATATGTGATGATCAAATCAGTATTATTAGCATGTTTATCATTACAAATTGCAATTATTCTTTGTGTCAGAATTTTTATTATATCCAGAATTAATAAATTGTATTTGACTTTTCTGATTAATCCTAACATTTTTTTAAAAAGGTAAATTAGGGTGTCAGCCCGGTGGCGCACTGCTACAGTGCGCCGCTTGGGAGTACGGCGGCGCTCCCACCGAGGGTTCGGATCCCACATACAGACCGGTTCCCACTCACTGGCTGAGCGAGGTGCGGGTGCAACACTGAGGGTTGCGATCCCGTTGCCGGTCCCGGTCCAGTACGGGCGCGACACTGAGGGTTGCGATCCGTTGCCGGACACGAAAAAAGACAAAAAAAATAATAATAAAATAAAAAGGTAAATTATTATAATCATAGGTGAAAAGTAGTCATTGGAGGTTTTAGATACTTTCACCCATGACTGCATTAAAAAAAAAAAAAAAAAAAATTAGCAAAGATAATTATTCTTTGGATCTCCCTTTAAATGTTGTTAACTTGAAAAGACCTTTGCTTACTATGTAACCTCTAGTGGGTTCCTTGTAAACCTCCTTCTCAATGGGACTTATTCATCTTAGCATTTTTAACTACTTTGGTATACACACAGCTACACCAGTGATCACAAACAATCATTTCTTTTCTTCTCTCCTGCTAGACTGGAATTCAATGGAGACAAAGATCATGTCTAGTTGTTTGTCAATGTATATCCAGGGCCTTGTACAGAGCATGACATGTGGTAGGCAATCAATACATAGTTGTTGAATACATTTATTCTAATTATTTATTCAACACAACTATGTTTGCCTACCATTATTCATAAAAAATATTTATTGTCAACGGCCATTTAATACATGGGTTTTCTCTTTTTCTAACAACACTTGTTACATCTTAAGGAAAAATCATTCCATGTTTACACAAAAGTAGTGACTTAAAAAGAAATAGTACATTTTTAAAAATGAAAGTAAAATTTTCCATTACCTTCAATTTTCAGCCTTAAAACAATTATGTATGTTATAATATATATGTATATATAACATTTACCTTTCATTGCAGTGGCTCGTGATCCCTGGCATACAGAGGCATTCTTTTTTATCTTTGTATTTCAAGACCTAATAGAGTACCTAGGGCATAGCTGGTACTTAAATATTTTTGTAAATTAATAAATAAATTTATTTTATTATAGGCTTTTTATTTATCAGACTTCGCTAATAAATGTGATTCATAAATTTAGAGAAAATAAAAAGGTGCATTAGTAAATTGGCATGTAATTTTGCCATAGTTTTTAC
>NW_007727522.1:196958-220281 GCF_000696425.1 Galeopterus variegatus
TGTTGCCCCGTACCGGACCGGGGACCGGAAACGGGATCGCAACCCTCAGGGTCGCTCCCGCGCCTCACTCAGCCAGTGAGCGGGAACCAGTCCGTATGTGGGATCCGAACCCTCGGGCGGGAGCGCCGCTGCGCTTCCCAAGCGTCGCACTTATCCAGTGCGCCACCGGGCCGGCCCCGAAACCCTGAGTTTTTGTCAAATGAATGATCTTTTATTTTGTCTGAAATATTTTGAACCTGGGTAATTAATTTTTTGTGTCCAGTGTAAAACCTGGAACTCCTCCCTGACTCAGTCCTTTTTAATATTATCTTATTAAATTCTGCTGGAATATCAAGGTCATCTTAGATTCTGATACTTCTCATCCAATAAAATTCCTATTGAGACCCAGTCTCACCAAGCCAAAGCAACACAGGAATATATCTATATATATAAAAAAGTGAATAGAAATATATGTAATATACAATCCTTAAATAACTTTTAAATTACCAAAAAAGCAGCTTACAAATAATATTTTTATAAAAGATATTTTCTTATTGAATTTAGAATAATTTAAATATATATCCCAATAAAAATCATTGTACAAAAATTTGGACTTTCACATTTATTAAGTGAATTATTTCAATATAAATGACTCATTATGAGGAAGATAAGATAACCATAAAAAGAATAAAAAGAAAAAGGAATGGAGTGCTGTTTCAGCATAGACAATATTTCCATCATAAGCTCAGTGTCAAGAGGTATCCTTCGTGGTGTTGACGTCATCCTAAAAATTAGATCCTTGTCAGCCCTTAGAGAGAGAATTCCTTAGTTCACGATTTATCATTCATCATTTTCTCTAGCATATTTGGGAGAAAGCCAAACATTTTATCCTTATTCCCAGAATATATTATAAAAAGGTAAGGATTACTGACAACTACTTTTTCAGGTAAATGCTTCATACATGCGAATGTCCAGTGACTATTCTAACTTTAGATACTTAAAAAAAAAAAAAAAAAGACAACACTAATTGAAATGATATCCAAGTTTTGGATAGATATCTGGCATTTCATATCCTATTTTCATTGGATATCTGACATAGTCCTGAGAGAAGATAGTTAGATTTAAAAAACAAACAAACTCGCTTATAGACTTTAATGGTTTATTTATCAAAGAATCTCATAATATAAAATTAATAGCAACCTCCTAAAAGTATAGATGGGTCTTCAAATACTTGACAGTAGCCATTTGCATTTATTTATCAGAAAGGAAAAATATATTTACAAAAAAATTCCAGTGTCATGACCCAATTTATCATAATTTTTCAGTCTTTCCAACTTCTATATTCTGTCCTTTGCCTAATTAGTAATAGATAAGTTCACCAAAATTCAATATATTTTCCATTAAAATAAATCCCTTAAGACAAAATATTTCCTGGAAATTCATTCTGCTTTTACCAGAAATTTATTTTAAAAGGATACCTACAGTGCATACTTAATAAATTGCATAACTTAAATATTAATTTTACATCATAAACACCAGAATATGTATTAAATTTTAATTAAAATCAGATTTTTATCCTTGAATTTAAAATGAATGATGCATGTATTATGGATTAAAAATCTGTTAAAACAATTAGGTATGGCTTTAAAGGAGAAAAATTGTAATGAGAAAATCTCATGAAAATATCTAAAAATTGAGCTTAATTTTGCGTTAGCTGACATTTCTTTTTCAAAACTTTAGTCTTTTCTAGAGAAATCTCTTCTAGAACCATTTTTAAAAAGATTAAAAGTGGAATGTTTGGGAAATGTTGCTTTTTCAGAATATTCTGTTTAATATGATGTAGACAAATCATCACTTTCTAAAATTAAGTATTTTCTTAAAAACAACAGATATGGGCAAATTAGTTGTTAGTCAGAAGGCACAGTAAGCCCAAAGGAAGAATAACTAGGTGAGAAATATATTTACAATATAATTTGGGAAAATGACATCTATGAAAAAATTAGTTCATTCAAATTCTTAGTAGATCTTTAGGAAAACTTCGTAAGTAAATAACTATAAAAAATTTCGTAGTCTTTAAGAGATAGCTAATTCTGTATTGATTGACATAATCTATTCAAGCTTGCTCTGGTTATCTCTCCATATTTGCAAAAATTCCTTCCTTCCTTCTAATTTCAATTAGTGAGATCTTTTCTCACCCCCTCACTCAAGCTACAACCATCTCTTTTCTCTGAGCTTTTTCATATGATTTTTCTTATGATTTTTTTCTTTGCTTTACATATCTTTCCTCACCCTTAAAGGCCATGGTGAAATGTCTCCACACTAGTCAAGCCTCTTTTTTTCCTGTCAGAAAAAAATGTAAGATCTCTTCTGTGTGCTTTCAGATTGTTTAATGCATATTTGGCTTATTTAGTTGTTGAAGAATATAACTTTTCACCTGATTTATGATCTCAGTAAATGTTGGGATGGTTTTGTTGAAATATTCTGTTCTATGTTAAACAGATGTTTCTCCTCTTCAAAGAATAATATAAAACTTCAACTTTACTCATACATCTTTTTTTTTTTTTTTTTTTTTTTTTTTTTTTTTTAAAAAACATAAACTTGACCTTCTAGACAAGGCTCTTCAAGTTTTTCACTAAATCTGTCTTTTGCTTCCTCACATTTACACTCTGTTAATCTCACACTACCCAGCTGTAGTTTCCTTGAACTCTCGCACTCCCCTCCCATCCTCCTTTGTGTTTGTCTTGAAGTCCTGCTACTTTTTCAGCCGAAGAACCTGGCCATCCCTAATCCATCTAGGTTCAGATGAATTAGATTTATCAAATCCCAGTCGTGTAAATAATTTGAAAATCATGGATTTACATTATTCCATGCCCTGAAAGATTAATAGATGCATTGTCTGACTGTAGTGATACATCTTTAAAAACACTTCCAGATGACAAATATCTTAGGGTAAACTGGAAGACATTAATGTAAAGACCCAATTCAACTACATTTTTAGCTTCCACATTATCTATTTTGAAATATTTGGCTTTGAATTTCCCCATTTTCAAGGTTTTGAAATGGTGAAAATTATATATATTTTCCCCACATTCCCTACTCCATGAGGAATATTATATATATTTCCCCCACATTCCCTACTTTTCTTTAGGGTTTCCTGTGATTTTCCTCCTTGCTGCTCATGCTCATGCTGTTCCTTCTTCCATGACATACATTCCTACATTTCTCCTTAGTAACCCTCTCCAATCTCCCGAAGCCTGAGGAGCACCTCTGTGCCACCTGTACTCTATAACCAGCATGAAGACTCAATGGTTCTCTTTGAGAATGCTTATGGCATTGTACTATTATATTTCTAATGGTACAAAAATTTTCTGCCTTCTGAGTTATTCATACATGTCTTTTCTTCCTTAGCAGGCTGTAAGTGTATGAAGCAGCATTCTAGCACACAAATTTGGCAAGAGAGTCAGTGTTATTTGGCATCTGGAAACAAGGAAAATTGTTAGGATACTATTCAAGGGAATTATTTCAGTCTATAAAAGGAACTAAAATTTTTATATAGTTTCAGGCTATTAATGCCATGTGATTGCTGAAGATAACACCCTGAAGCCAGAAGACTAGGATTTGAGTTTTAATTTAGTTGTTTATTTCTTAAGTAAGTAATCATGAACATGTAACCATCTTGGCCTTTGTTTTTTCATCTGTTAGCTTCCCACCTCACTTTCCCAATATCCGTATTCTTAGCTTTACTTTTTCCAGTGGTGCTTATCGAAATCCTATATGTTTTAAGTATTTTTTTTATCATCTGTCACCTACTAAAATATAATCCATGAGGAATATATACATATATATGAGGAATATAAACTCCATGATATAATAATAATAATAATAATAATAATATCCCTCATGGAGTTTATATTCCAGTAGATATCTATATCTGTAGATTAGATAGATTGATCAACCTATACTGTTTTGTTCTGACACAGTACAAATTAAATATAAATTCGATAAATGAGTAAATGGACAAATAAGCCTTGGAACTCCAGGAAAAGAGTTTAAAAACCTCCTCTATGTATTCCCCAAGCTTTTCTTAGGATTGTTGGATCACCAGAGAGCAATATACCCTTTTATCTCAGCTCCCTGAAGAAATGCCTTTACTGAAATATGATTAAATGTTATGCCCTCGGCTTTTAGAGAAATGTCTATTTGAACAGCGATTTCGTCTTTTGTTATTCCATGACCCCAATTTAAGAACCTTTGCAATAAATTCGTCCTTGAATTCAATGCCAGAAAGTTTGTCTCTTAAATCTAAATCATGTTCTTCTGGTCAGAAAATGAGAATGAAACACACCAAGCAATCTCCCTTTGTGACTTAGTTTCCTTGACATTCAATTCAATTCAGTTCAGTGCTTGTGGCAGTAATTATCTAGGCTCAAGTATTTTGTTATATACGTTGTTCTACTAGTTTTAGATTCTGTCACTGAATTGTGCCATATCATACCGTAATTAATTTTACAGGCTTCTTAAAACCACTTTGGAAATAGGCAAGTTATAATATCAGGTTAATAAACCAGTTTACCGACATTGTTGTGCATGTACAGTTTCCAACTAGAAGAGGAATTATTTTATCTTCAGTTAAAAGAGGTAAGGGCAATTTCAGACATCATGATATCTTTTGAGATAATCTTATAATTTTGGCAATGTCATTTTAAGGATAATGCACACACAGTCATAAAATTCCTTGTGTTATGGAGGTGTATTTTTTAAATATTCAGGCATTATAAATTAACATACCTGTGTATTTTTTTCTAGCTTCTATGAGAAAATTTACTTACAAATATTATGAGTTAAAGGAAATGTGGTGGGAGGGGCAAAAAATTCTATTAATTTTGATTTCTTAAAGATATTGAGTCTTAAATACTAACCCCATTTCCAGCAATATGCCTGGCATATGCCCAGTGTTGAATGTGGTTTATCTTATGTTTTTTAAGAGAAAAAGAGAGAAATGTAAAGGCAGGTAACATTTCTTGATTGCCCACTCCATGTTGATCTCACCCTTCATGATGATCGTACAAGGTAGTTATTATCATTCCCACTTTTAAAATGATGGATTTGAGGTTCAGAAAAGGTTAAATTTGTTCGAGATTACACAGCTCTTAAGAGACACAGCCTGGATTCACACTCAAGATTACTGGGTTCCAATGCTGATCTTCTTTCTCACCCAGCTGCCCTGAAAGGACCGTAATTCTACAAGTATTTGCTGGGTTCTTATGTTACATAGTGAAGAGGCAAATTATACAAAAAAAAAGATAAAATTTATGAGCTCAAAAGGAATGTGTTAGCTGTTTGACAGGAGTGGAAAGTATTCTCTTTTGTGGGCAGAGGGAATTTATGAAATAGGAGAATAAATTAGAATACAGTTTGCTAATTATACCAGCAATTATAGGAATATTAGCATTTCTCTTTTAATTTAATTGGACTGTTCATTCAGTTTTTTTTAACTTTTGAAACTGACAAAATTTGGAAATACATGCTCATTTTGTAAAGCTAATGATGTACTTTACAGTACATCATTAGGCAAAATTGAAGCCATCTCTACAGATACAAATAGAAACAGATTCTGAAAATGTCTAAAAGTTTTTAGATCATGAATCTCTGAGAATTGGATGAGAACTCTGGACACTTGCCCATATTATGCATATAAGCAGTTTTTACAAAATTTTTCACACAATTTCAGAGGTTTCACCTGTCTCTGACATTCATCCAAAGAGGTTAAGGCTACTGGACTAAGAGCAGAGAATTAACTCAACTGGTCAGCATAGGGAAAGTGATCAGACTTTCTCTAGGCAGCATGAATCTTTTTAATACATCTGCCTTTGTGAACTAAATTGTTTCTTTATTTTTAGTATTCCTTCTTCCACACCACAAAATTCTTCAGGTTCATTTGAAAGCTTTTGATGTAACATAAATAACTTCAACGACAGCATCCCCAGATGCCAACTAGTTCTTGTTACTTCAAAATTATACAGGATTGTGTCTTGTCTCATAGACACTGTAACCAGAACCCCCTTACTTTGTAGAGTCCTGACATCTTTTTTAGGCATCCTTCTTGGGTGTCTCAGCCTACAGCCATGGTCTGTAACTGGGACTTTGGATCACACATTTGTGAAAATTCTTGTCAGAGTACAATTTTTTCAACCGCATAATGATTTGCTCCTAGAATATTCTAACTCTCTCTTACACAACTGTTTCTCTTTCTTAACATTTGGTATTCTTTTAATAGTTCCAAAAATAAAGTAAGACAGTCAAAAGTAAAATAATAGACTGCCTAAAAGAACTGTGTGTGTGTATGTTTGTGCATGTGTGTGTGTTCCAATACAAATTAATCTAATCATAAGTCAAGTTAAAATGCAAAAAGAAAGAAAAGGTATTATCTTATTGTTCTCATTTAGTATAGAACAAATGCTCTGTAGTGCTATTTTTAAGGAGCTGCATCTCAGGTATTATTTAAGAATCCTATGCAACTTGCTGTCTTCTTTCAAGCCCCAGTGGCAATTTCTGAACATACCTTTTGTTCCGCTGTCATGGTTAGACTTTGCAACCGGCCAGTCATATTCCCTAAACTCTTTTCAAAAGCAGCTACAAGGTGAGCCTGTGAACAAAATGGAAGAAACATAGCTTAAATGTCAGAATCCCATGTGGAGGACTGAAAACTCTTCATCTTATAAAATGCTTAATTTCAGGTGTTCTAACTTAAAATACTATGACCACCATGGTTAGCTCTCAATGGTGACTCTTCTTAAACACAAATATTCATTTATTATTTCTAAACTTTGGGTTCTTAAAATCAATGTTCCAGTCTCTTGACATTTAATGTGAGTTCAACTTTGAAAAAGGATAGTATTTTGCAAATAATAACACCTTCTGACTTGTACATCATGGAGAGATTTGACACCCAAAATACTGAATAAGTTTCTGAGCTGCCAAGATTTTAGATTTAAAGCCCAAAAGGAGGTCACTGAAATAGACAATGGACAAATGTTCCTCATTTTTATACTTCCATGATGACCTTTGAAGATATTGTTAGCTCTTCTATTGTACTGATACTCTCCTTCAAGTGTCAGACATCGACTGACAGCTATAACATTCTTTCCTCTTTTTCTTTTTCAAAGAATTCAACCAAAAAGAGTTGTCTTCACTTTCCAAACTCTTTTCAATAAAAGGGCTTTTCTCCCTACTTTATATTCCCTTAAACTAAGGAAGTATAGCTAGAACAGCTAGAAATAATATTCAGTCATATTTTATTTAACATAAGCTTTTGTGGCTTTGGGGTTTTAAATTTTGAGAATTATATATTGCAGTACATAACTATAACTCTTATGATTAAGAAGTATTTGACGATCTTATTACAACTCTAAATTAGGCCAGATTCTACTGACTTGCCATTATGCAAGAGCTTGAAACCAGAATACTAAGCATAAAGAGGTGCTTCAATCTCTCACCATAGCTTAGGTAGATACATTATTTCGAGCTGATATAATCATTTTGTGCCCCTAAAAAAAGTAAGGATTGAGTATTTTACAATCTAAATCTATAATAAACTATATATGGGGCATAAGTTGGCAATCCTTGGCAATAGATTGATTCGTTTAAGGGAAGGGAATGAAAGAACTCAAAATACATCTCCTTCTAGCTGTAGCAGAGCTGAAATGCTGAGACATCTATTATCAAACAGATCACAAGAGTCCTAAGAATTAGGACTTTGCGACTTTATTCCATTATTGGTTAACAGCTATAATGTACAAGTCCCTTCCATTAGCATCATGATACCAAGGTGTCTTTGCTCCTAACTCTGAACTCATCCTGGGGTGCCTTTCTTTACCTGACACTGCAATATGGAGAAAAATAATTTGTAGAGGATACTTCTATCAAATTTAACCTATCAGCACAACTATTTATTCTCTCTCTCACCCCTGTATACTTTCTCTCCCCCCACCCTTTTCCTTTCACACACTCAGATACATCCCCTTGAGAATTATACACCTGCCAAGAAATATTTTATTCAGTCCCTATAATTGGATAAATAACACTGTAAAAAAAAGGAAGTAGTATTTTATAGTTTAAAATATTTTCACTGACAAGGAATGTCATGACATATGACTTTGCACCCTCAGAAATAGTTAAGGCTATGTTCCAATTTCTCTTATACATTAACTTTTTTTTTTAACCTGTGAAAAAAACATACATACATGAAAGATAGAAAAATGAAAAGGTACGGCTCACTGATTTATCACATAGTGAACATTCATGCTCTCACCAGCCAAGTCAAGAAATAGGACATTTCAAGAATCTAGAAGCCCTCCCCTTGATCCTCTTTCATCATTGTTTCCTCTCCCTTACCAGTAGATAACCACTATTGTAACTTCTGTAATTATTTCCTTGCTTTTTAAAATACTTTTTACACCTAAGCCTGCATTCCTAAATTCCTATGTTTTAATTTTGCCTATTTTAAAAACCTTCCAAGTGTAATCACAAGGCATGATTTTTTTGTGACTGTTTTCTTTTGCTTAACATTGTTTTTGAGATTCATCTTTGTGGTATGTAGCAGGAGTTAGTTTTTGCTGTAAAGCATTCCTGTATGTGAATCTATAATATATTGCTCATGATGGTCATTTGTGCTGATTCCAGTTTAGGCTATTAGAAATAATCTCACTCTAACCATAAAATGGATTACTAAAACCTAAAACTAAAATTGCTTGTTTTCTTTTAAAATAAGGAAAATCCTAACAGAAAACCTCTATTAATATTTACTAAATGAAATGTAAGGGTCTACTCAATATTGCAAAATTTTAATTTTCCCAAAGTGGAGAAATGTAAGGTTTAATTATTGGACTGTGAGTCCTTAAATACATAAACTTGGAGTAAATTACTTCACTTTACCCTTTGTGCTTATTTTACCAGCTTAATAGGAATTAAAAATATGGTAGAGAAATCAGGATTGTAAAGAATTCACCATATAAACTGTATTGCTTACATTTTATATCTATAATAACTACAATATATTTCCCATTAGAATATCAGTTTCTAATCTCTGTAAAGATGCATTTTATTAAAAGTTTTAACTTGTTGCTAAATAACATTTTAATTTGAGGCATGTTGTTTTCAATAAAAAGTATGTTAAAATTATGTTAGCAAAATATTGCTTTTAATTTATGTCACCTTTGCTTAGTTTATCAGATTAACTTTGTTACTTTGGAAGTAATAAAAGTTTAAATTTCTCTCCCAATGGGGTAAATGAAGAAGGAGAAAAAGAGGAAAATAAGGGGAAATTTTTTTACCAATAATAATCTTTATCGCCTTAATGGAGAGAAAATAGAAAGTAAAACTGATTGAACTGTAAGACAAAGTATCTTGTCTGAAAAACTATGAGTTTCTAAAAAATTATGGGTTTTCAGGGAGATTGTTATTCACTGTTTACCTCGTTCTGATTTTTCTTTTAGCAGATGCATAATTTTCAAGCTAAAGTAAAACTGAATTAATGTGATGATGAATATTCCCTGACTTGTGTTAGATGAAGTCCGTCAAGGTAATAAAATAGACAAGACTAACTATTAGTTAAGAGGAGATATTTTTAATACATACTGTTTTATTGTGGTGCTAAACAATAAGATGAAATATCATATAAAATGCCCCCCCCCAAAAAAAAATTCCTACATTGTATTTGTTCCCATAAAATGAGTGACGGTCCATCAACCAAGTAAAAAATATTCTATGCATATATTTATATATCAATATGAGATGTATATCATAAAACTTTACATTTGAAGATTAGTAAATTGAACTAAGAATGATTCTGAAATACAGGTAAAATTCACATTTCTTTCACACCGTATAAAATCGTTCGTTTGTGTTTGTCATTGTTAACACGCGCGAAATAGTTTTTCTTTTAGAGGTGATGGAGAAAAGCAAGAGTGAGTGCAAACTATAAAAAAATATTAAATAGAACAAGAAGTAAGACACAATTTTAAATAAAATAATAACCAGGAGATTTTCAGTAAAAAGACTTAACTGCTGAAAGACAAAAAAATAAAAATACCTTTTTTATTGTTACATATTTATTCAGTAATGTCTTTGAAAAATTTTAATAATGACTAGCCTTAGTGCCTATTTCCAAATTATCTAAGGATTGAAATTTATAAAGAAACTATATTAAAAAGCAAACAAGTGCATCGCACCTGACTTGGCTGCATAAAGTTGTGGGCGAGAGGCCTGAGGATACTTGGCTTATTGTACGATGTAACCGTGAATCTGCAGTTGCCTTTCCTTGTGGGGCTCCCGTTTTCTTGCTGTTTGTTCATGGGGTATTGATTCAGGGAATACCAGGCAATGGCACTTGCCAATATACCCTCTCTTATTTCTAAAGACATACCAGTAATACCAACTTTACAAACAGTTTCTCTGTGGTTTTATACAGCTTTGTTTAGAGCAACTACCTTTCGAGGGAGGGAAGGCTTAATATACATTCTACTGAACGGAGGCTCTACTCTGTCTATCAAATGAAAGGTGAGCTGACCTGATACCTTTCTGACTTGCCATTGTCCCTCTTAACAATGAGGAAAGAAAGCATTTTAGTAGAGAAGCAGATATGTTTCAAATTTTAAAAAAGTAAAACATAGATTATTGTGTGGACTCTATATAAATATATTCATACCAGATTCAAACATGTTATATATTAATTAACAATACCACAAATTAAGAAAAATCATTTACATCCTGATAGATTAATTCACATGATTAGTAAAAATGAATAGCCGGATATTTAAAATGATTACTAAATATTTTTTTAAAAAACAGTTAATGATATTTTTCATAGAACCAAATTTATTGAAATTTGTCCTTATAAATTGTACAGTTATTACATTTCTATACAATAATACTTATTGTGCAGATCACACTCCTATTTAACCAGAAGGTAGAAAGTTTACTTGTAGTCTGAACAAACTAATAAATAAAGACTTATCACTACTTCTAAATAAGAATTGCATGTTTTTAAAAAAACCTTGACCTTGACTTACATTGAATGAATTATAATTTTATTTAGAAATATTTTATTCAGTCCCTATAATAAATTTTTATTTAGAAATAATTTTATTCAGTCCCTATGATCAATTTATATGTATAGGTTAAAAATATACATATATATTATATACATCAACAGATATTAACTCAGATGAAATAAAATGAAACAAACTCTGAATGAAATTTAAATACAACATTTCTTAGAACTAAGTAAGAATCAAGTATTCATGAGATCTTTTGATGGCTCATTATGGTCTACAAAATCTAAAGTGACATTATAAACCAAGCACTAAAGAGAATGAATGAGTTCAAGGTGATTTGTAGTTAATAAGTGATTTAGGAATAATTCAAATTCTTGAATATGTAAAGGAGAGATTATTCCCTTATGCACATAAATATACAAGACTCCATCCCTTGTAGTTATAATGATACTATTAAAAAATGTTTAAAGTAGAAGTGACATTAAATTTGTTTTATGATCATTTATACATGTATTCATTTATATAAATTCTTAGATACTGTAATATTTAGTCTAAAAGTGAATTTTAATAAACTGCTTTAGTTAACAAAGTTAACAAGGTAGAAGATAATACATATCTTTATTACCTGAACACATCTTTAACTTTCATCTTTTTACATTTTCAGCGAATAAATTTATCTAATAGTAAAAAGTTTTAACAATCCATGTCATCACCAAATAAAGGAACAGTAAATAGTGGAATCAGGTTGAAACCCTTAGGAAACCAAAAAATAAACATCTTTTCAAAAAATTGTGGTAGATCTTTAGGTGCTTTATTTTTTAATGTGAAATAATTATATATTCACAAGAAGTTGCAAAGATAGTACACAGAGGTCCCTTCGTCCAGTTTCCCCTAATTACATCTTACATCAGTATGTCATAATATCAAAACCAGGAATTCAATACTGGTATACATATATAGATTCACATATGTAGATTCATTTAATGACCACTTCAATGAATATACAAAACTATTCCATCAGCATGAAGATCTCCTTTTTGCTATCCCTTTATAGGCACATTACCCCTCTCTACCATCCCTAAGCCCTAGCAATTACTAAACTGTTCTTCATTTCTATAATTTTGACATTTCTGGAATGTTATGGAAATGGCCCTTTTGAAATTGGTCACATTTGAAAATTTTCACTCAGCATAACGCCCTCAACATCCGTCAAGTTATAGCATGTATTAATAGTTCATTTGTTTGTATTGCTGAGTATATTCCATGGTACAGATATATCAGAGTTTGTTTAGCCATTAACCTATTAAGGGATATTTTGGTGGTTTCCTGGTTTTTTGGCTATTAAAACATTGTACCCACCAAGTACAGGTTTTTGTGTGGATCTGAGGTGATTTGACAAGATTTCTAAAGTACATTACAAAGTTAAAAAAAAGGAGCATGAGAAATAGGATATATATTAGACTCCCATCTGTGAGCAAAAAGTACTACGAATGGTAGCTTAGATATAGCTGGCAGGGAGAGGGGTTGCTAGAGAAATTTGGGAATTTTTTCCAAGACTAACACTTTTTAAACTAACACAAAGACTAGCACAAAATCATGTATTTGGCACTGCTTCCTATAATTCTGTGTTTCTTACTTTTATTTTTTTAATTTTCATCACTTACGGAGACATTGCAGACTTTTTTTTTTTTTCCATTTCTCTTCCATTTCCAAATAATGGCAAAGCTGACCCCAGTACTGTTCCCCTGTGTTAGAATTTGGTTCCTCCTGTGTGTGTATGTGTGTAGTATATAAGCCTTTGCAAGTGTGCATTGTATATATGTATACATGGACATATGATAGAAAAATGTTGAAAAGATACACACACAAAAAAATAACCATGAGTTGGAATGAGTGTTTCAGAGGGAAAAACAAACAAACATTTCTTATTAAACAGTTTTTTAGTTTCGCTTTTTCTTTTTAATACAACAGCACTTATTACTTTTAAAATGGAAAGTTTTTTTAATTACTGTGTATCAGTCCATATTCCATTATGACTAGCAAGCATTTATTATTTCAATATCTGAATTAAATGATGAGGCCAACTAAGAGACATTTACAAAATAAAACAAAGCCTTGAGTAATCGTTCAAGACATCTGTAATGACAA
Source organism: Galeopterus variegatus (assembly GCF_000696425.1). Classification (NCBI taxonomy): domain Eukaryota; kingdom Metazoa; phylum Chordata; class Mammalia; order Dermoptera; family Cynocephalidae; genus Galeopterus; species Galeopterus variegatus. The sequence goes on from NW_007727522.1 coordinate 210,140, forward strand.
CCTAATGAACAGGATCTGTCATTTAGCCTTCCTTATTACAGATAAACACAACCCAGTGTGTTTCTGGCATTTACACTGTTCTATGTCCTCCGGGTACAAAGTCAGGAACCTAAATAGGCGTGTTTTATACTACTACATGTGTAGCCTATATTATAAGATTTACAGTTGCCTCTGAACTACCTCTTTAAGAGTTACTCTTAGAAATAAAATTTAGGTTAAATACTACTGCTATTTCGTGTTTTATACTACTACATGTGTAGCCTATATTATAAAATTTACAGTTGCCTTTGAACTACCTCTTTAAGAGTTACTCTTAGAAATAAAATTTAGGTTAAATACTACTGCTATTTTCCAGTATTGCCTAAACAATTCTCTAAACCCTGCTATTATTTTTAGGAATCCCCTAACAACATCTATAAAAAAATATAATCAATCCAAAATTCGTTTGATTCTCCCAAAGTTGAAACCATAAAAAATCAATTCAAATACAGTGCTAAAATGAATACTTTGTGAGTAAAACGATTTACATTCTGTGGAATTTATACTACACAAAGATTTCATTCATAAAATGTCTCTTATTCAAGTCAAACACTGTGGGCCTGTACCTGCACACTCTTGATATGTCAGACTTTGTCTTGGAAATAGAAAAAGTCAATGGAGGAGCAGAGAGGTGGCGCTGGTGAGGCAGGGAGCAGACTCACAGCTACACAGCAGAACTGAGCACAGGAACGGGGAGGGAGGTGGCAGGACATATGGAAAAGCAGCAGGCGTTTCCTTACCCCTCACTGTTGCTTCTTACACTATTATTGCTTAGAACTGGGCACAATGCCGCAAGCTCTGCATCTACTCTGAGTGCTCCCTGGCACATTGAGAGATATTCAATAAATGTTAATATAATGGATGGTCTTCAATGTCATCCTTTTTGCCAACCTGGGCTGCTCTGGCAACAGTACAAGTGTATCCTTCTAAACTACTATGAGCAGGCTGCCAAGGTTTTCTGAGAACAATGTCTCATCTGCAGTGTACCTAAGTTATCTATATTTGGGCCTAAGTTTATCTTTTAGAATTAATTGGATGCTTAATTAATTGTTCAACAATGACCTAAAGTAGGCAGGACACATGAGTATTTTCTCTTCCAAAACCACACTCTAACAACACCTACTTTATCGTGGCTTGAGAGAGACTTACACGAGGTTGCTTCAAAAAGTCTGTGGAAAAATAGAATTAAAAGATAATACAAATCTTTCCATGAGCTCTTTGAAGTACCTTTGTATATGAGGAGAGATAAAAATAAGAAACAAGAAAAAGAAGCAACCTTTACAGCTAATACTATTGTTTCCAAGTTTATGAGAAACTAGAAGCCATTTAACCACACTGTGATTTCACATCTATTCATGTAGACATTTTATTACTGAGTATGCAGAAAAGTTTAACTTTATATGAATCCCACTATTCAGTGACTTAAGTCTATGTAATTTTGGACACAAAGTTTGTAAGTGTGTTACTAAAATTATTCCATTTTACTAGATAAAAATCTGTTGTAACATTAAAGAGATCAAAAGTGACTTACATTTGCTGAAAGTTGAGAGGTGAGGGTAGCAACTTTTTCCTGTGATGCAACCAGCTCTCTCCGCAGCTTATGGATTTGCTGAATGTGATTTAATAAAAATCAGTTCAATAAGCTAGTAGGATTTTAATTAAAACTACGAATTCAACCCAAGAAAGCAAAATCTGTTTTAGCTCAGTCTACCTGTCCCCACTGAATCAGCACCAATTCCTGAAAATAAAGGAGATGTGAACATTGGACACACAGTAACAATCAAATGCCAGTCATAAGAAAGGGTCTAACTTCATAGTTGGGACTCAATTCTGCAAATGCAAGGATGATCTCTGTCCCCTCTGCCGCCCCTGCGTGACTCAATCCCTGATATAAAATGACACACTATTAGAATATAACCTACGCACATCCTCCTGTATACTTTAAATTATCTCTATATTACTTATAATACTGAATACAATATAAATGCTATGCAAATAATTGTTATACTGTTATGTTTGGAGAATGACAAGAAAAAAAAGTCTGTACATATTCAGTACAGGGACAATTTTATTTTATTTTTTCAAATATTTTTGATCCACAGTTGGTTGAATCCACAGATGCAGAACCCATGAGTATAGAGGGCTGACAGTACATATTTTTTCTTGGTCATTTATTTTTTTAGCTAAAAATGCTCTATGTTATTTTTCTGTAAATCTCAGGGCTATATTTCTTGCGTACATTTTAATTTTCTATAGTTTGGAAACTTTTCAGAAGCTGGAGAATATCCTGCAGTCACTAGAAGTTGCGTTTGATTCAACATTTAATGAGTCCATATTTGAAAATAAAGCTACTGACTAGAGTTTTAATGACTAACAGAAGCCTTCTCAAATCTTTATTATAATGCCTTTTATTCAGTGAGTTACTATTATCTCAAAGTAGAAATGCTTTATAAATTATCCATACTTTAAAAATAAGGGAAAATATCAATAACATTATGCAACTAACTAGGTAAACCAAAAAAATAAATATTCTAAATTGTCCTCATTTTTAGTTAGCACTTCAGTAAAACTGAAACAGGAAAAGGCAATAGTATATCATATCGTATTCAAAATTATAATTTACGCACTTTCTACGGTTTAATCTGCCTGTCTTCTGTTACCATGAAATGTAAACAGTGATTAATAAGGTAAACATTTATAACTATCTGAGACTAGATTCTACAAGTGTATTTCTGGCCTCCAGAAATAGTCAGTTAGATGCCAAACATTCTATTCTGATGCTTCTCATTTCTTTTCACTTGTTATAGTTGGACTTGTGGAATGCTGTCTCAGTTTGAAAGAGCATTCTTGACATAGTTCATTAACTGTCCTTTTTTTCCCCCCTGCACATTAGATTTTGTGGAAAAGAAATGGTGGTTGTTACTGAGAGACTCTTAAAAAAAAAAAAGAGAGAGAACTCTAAGCTGGAACCAAAGATAGATATTTATATAATTTCGCCAAATGTGATTCCATTTCATACCTGTTTTTTTAAAAAGAGATACACTCCAGCCAAAAATATCACTTGAGTTACATTTGTATGATGATGACCATAAATAGTTCCAGAAAGCAGAGTATCTATTTTATATTTAAACCAATACAAAGTCAAACATCCTTTTGCCAATTAATGGTCTCTATTACATGATTCCAGCTCCTTTAAAATATAATCCAGGTAACCATAAAGTGATTTAAATTTTTTATTTCAAAAACCATGACCCATTACAGGACATAAATTATAAAAGGAGAGTTGGACAACTACTTATAAGGCAATTAGATGTAGCATTTCTATACCTCAGTATGATCAATGTTAGAAGTTTTGCCATGTTTGTATGATATAAATAAAAGAGTTCAGGTTTTGAAAACCTATATTCACTCTTTGGTCGAGCAATTGTACAGATAAATTGGTATAATTAATACTTTTTCGATATTTTTAAACACAGCACAAACTTTACTTTAAAAGGCTAATGATTCCATGCCTCTGGATGGAGAGGGAAAAAAGCTAATGAAACAAGACTTCAAAGTAAAGGAGATCTTCTGCAAAAGCTGTCGCCAAGGCATTTATTTTTTCTGTGGTCTGATTGCTTCAGTGTAAACTAATCAAATAGTCATTACCTCCCCTTGAATAAAGTCTTAATTAAAGTCCTTCTGCTCTTCTTGGCCAGGACAACTCTTTTACAAAGGGAGAGAAAAAGAATATTCTCTCCAGGTTGCACTTGGATTTGTAAATGATTGCAACAAAGTATGTATTTGTGAAATGTGTATGATTAGAACAATATACTAAGCTAGACATAAAATAGTGATTTGAGGAGCAAGGTCATGGCACAAAGTAGACGGGTTGGGATGCTGACATCTTGTGTTGTGGAGGTCTCATGCCTAAGATTCACAGTTCCATTAATCCTGCACAGATGGTCTCACAGGTAGTGGGGAAAAGACTGTTTAAGTCCTCAGGCCATTCTATTTTACACATTCATTCATTCATCAATGATTTAACTAGTGCCTATTACTATAGACAACTTATTAGGCGTTCAGCTAAGAGTCCATCGAGAATGTGAGAGGTGAGTTTGCTCTAAAAATTCCTTTCATTTTCTTTTAAGAAGCAGTATCTAAGACCATTTATCAACCCTGGCTTACTTCTATCAGCAGTCCTGTAGTTATGGCACTGTATCACAGAGCCCTCTAGTGGTAACCGCAGTCATTTCATCATAAATGTAAAATAGTTAAATACTAAAATGTTGCAAGATTTTTACCTCTGAATGAGCCTTTTCTTCAGCCTGTAAAAGACAAAAGGAAAAAGAATTTAAACATAAAACTAATTTTAATTCATTTCATAAGCATAAATGAATAAAAGAATTATAATGTGTATTTAAAATATTTTTATGATCTAACATTAGAGTAAAATACATAAAATGATTCAATTAAAATAGTAAAAACAGGATACTTTAGGATTTAACATGAACACTCCTTTATATATAAATCATAAGGTATTTGCAAAATATAGGTAATTTGATCTATCGATATATAACATGCCTTAAAAGCAAAGGATAGAATTAAAAGACTCTAAGGATCAGACCATAAACAACCAAAACAAAATAGTCATAAAATTATACTCTAAAAAAGATGGGTGCATAAAAATTTGAAATATTGGAATTTTTAAATACATATTGCAGGAAATGGACTCCATGAAATTATAGAGATCTTTAGCCAAGATTTAGGACTTAGAATTTTATTTAATAATTTATGGATCATGCCAGCGAATGCCAAATAAAGCTGGGAGAAAATATTGACCTCTATGGATAACCACAGAAAATCAAGTTCATTAGTTTTTGTTTTCTTGTAATTTCCCTAATCATTAAAAGTTTACAGGGCGGCAAGTCACCAAAATACTAAAATGCCCAATGTTAAGGTGGTGATAAAAGTGGCTACAAACATCTCTGGCTATGCAACTTACGGAAATGATGACTGCTGTAGGAACTCACAAGGTGTTTTTGAGCTCAGTTGCAAAAAACTCCTAGCTTGTTTTTTCTTTTTCATATTGGGCTACAAAATGCCAGATAGTGAGTTATGTGTACCATTACATTTGGGAAGCTCCCTCATTCTGGAAAAAGCTGAAGAATGCATAGTATTGTTGAACAGTACAGGCCTGCTCATTGTTTTAAGCAGATCCAAAGCTGGAAAACAATCTCCTATCTCTAATTTTGGTATATTTCCTGATTATTTGATACAAAAGTACCTGAACTGCTTTTTATTTCCTTCCCTCTAAATAAAATAAAACAAATTAACTTAATTATCAGGATACATTTATGCACAAGCATCTCTTTTATTTTTTATTTATTTTTTTCAGATTTATTCAAATGTTTCAATGCCAGATACAAGAAATACCCAATTTGTATTCTTCCCCCCACAACCTCTCCCTGACCATCCCCCTACTCCTTATGTCCACCCCTGGCAACCCTGGGTATGTTCTTTCCTGCTGCAAGTCCAATGCACTACTGTGGTCTTTTTTTCTTTCCTTCTTTCTCTCTTAGTTCCCACTTATAAGTGAGAACACCCAGCATTTTTCCCTCTGTGCCTGGCTGATTTCACTTAACATAATTTTCTCTAAGCTCATTCATGTTGCTGCAAATGGCAGAATTTCTTTCTTTTTTTATGGTTAAGTAGTATTTCATAGTGTATATATACTACATTTTCCTTATCCAGTCATCTGTAGATGGACATTTAGGTTGGTTCCATACCTTGGTATTGTAAATATAGCTGCATTGAACATGGGAGTGCAGGTATCCCTCCAGCATGATGATTTGCATTCCTTTGGGTATATACCCAGGAGTGGGATTGCTGGATCATATGGCAGTTCTATCTGTAGTTATTTGAGAAAACTCCATACTGTTTTCCATAGTGGCTGTACTAATTTACAGTCCCACCAACAGCGTAGACAAGTTTCCTTTTCTCTGCATCCTTGTCAGCATTTGTTATTCTCAGTCTTCTTGATTATAGCCAATCTAACTGGGGTTAGATAGCATCTCTTGTAACCTGAGTTTTTTCTTTCCTATATTTTTCCTTACCTTTAAAAAATGCAAAGTTAGTAATATAGTGGTTAAATAATGAAGTAGCTAACTGGTAGAATCCTAATGGCCTTTATAAGAAAACTGTGTTTTAAAAAGCAATGTTGACATAAATCTTGAATATTTTACGTTTCAATTTTAGCTCATAAAGTGAAGATTTTATTTTTAAAATTCTTATAATTTCAAGGTTTCATATGTAGTTTGGTTGTTGAATCAGAAGCAAGGAATCTTAAGATAAAAAGTTATTGCCTTAAGACATATGGCACAATTAATCATGCCTATGTCTTCTCTAGTGCTTTGTGTATTTATTCCCAGTTTATTCTGCCCAAATCCTGCTTCAAGACTTATTAGGATTATATAAAAATGGTAAAACCTCAATACATAATTTGGGTTTTTGAATAAAAGTGATTTATTCTATTTTTTAAATCAAGAATCTCACCACATTTTTTTCATTAAAATAGCACTAAGTTACATATACTAATAGTAAGCATAACCATTACATATTAATTCTATATGTATTGTATAGCATGACTTCTGTCATTGCTGATTTTTCGAAACTATCCTTTTCTTTAATCCTTGCCTTATTTCATACTCTGTGGTTATTAATACTGGTAGATGTTACCATAAAATTGAAGCAATGAGCCATCATATTAATATTAAATTTCTTTAAATTGCTTAAGTATGGGATTAATGATATCATCATGGAATGTGATTACTTGCCATTTTTTAATGATGGTTTTGAAGCTAGCCTGATGTCCTAAAGGATAGTAAACAATATAAAACACGTTGATTAAATAAAAATATATCAGTTGATTCTTTATTCTGTAAGTCATTAAATGGTCATTCATGTATGTATTCAAACTTATTAATTAAAAAATTATATAGCTCAGTTGGTTATAGCACAGCCTTGTAACACCAAGATCAAGGATTCGGATCCCTGTACTGGCCAGCCACCAAAAAAAAAAAAATATATATTACGTTAGTATTAGCTATGTCTTAGGTAATATGCTATAGGGATCCACAATGAATAAAACATGGCCCTTGATGTCATGAAACCAGTACAAATTAGAATCCAAATATAGAATGGGCTTAATAAAGTTTTTATATATGGCCAATCAAAAAACATCAATTGCAAGGGATCGAAATTTTAAATGTCTAATAGGAACAAGCTAATGAAGAATAAAAAGGGCTCTGGGTATTCAAAAAAAAAATCACACAACCTTTCTAGGCTCCTATTTTCCCACTTTTGACAGAGATATGGATAGTGAGGAATATTTCTTTCCTATGAGAAATGCAACAGCAAAATGATAATTAGCAATGCAAACCTAGCTTCAAGTGTCAGGAAGAAAAGAAGAGGTGGTGGAGGCTGTGGCTTGCCTGAAAGCACATGCAAGCACCTACAGAGGTCAATGCCAGGTGACTGTAAACCTGGAGGAATTTCATCTCAGTGTTGCTAGATATTCCAATTATTCTTTTTTCTTTTTCCCTCTTTTTTTTTTTTGACATTTTTTGGGTTTTTTTTCTCTTTTTCCAATTATTTTTTAAAAGAATTTTGAAACTTGAATTTTTAGGTAACAACTCCAGATTTCACAGTGTTGACTTGGATTTGAAAATGAACACGCAGACTGTAAGTTCTCCAAAGGTAACGATTTGGCAGATCAGATTGGGCCTGTGATTTCCAACCACTTTGCAACTTTCCTGAATCTTTCTGTTCAGAAATTCTGTAAGGTGATTTACTCAACTATAAAACAAGATGCTGTTGAAGAATTTACCAAATTGGAATCGGTACAGACTTTAAAAGACCTATATGTGAAGAAAGAATTCTCGAGATTTATTAGATTGGTGGTTTTACAGGTAAATGTTCTTGACAACAAGCCATCTTTGTTAGTTCATGTTTTAATATTTTTAAGAAAAATGTATAGTTCTACAATTTGCATAATACAATAGTGTTAGAATAAACATGGTTTGTACTCAATAAGAGCAATATTTTGCATTTGATAGTACCTAATATTCTTCCCCCCAATTTTTTTTTCTAACACCCAATACCATGTGCAGTTGTGTTAGTCGTGCACTGTATAACTTCAAAAGATGCAATTCACATAGACTATGATATAAGCGGTCTCCTTAGAATCACGTGTAACTTTTTAAAATTTATGTCAGACAGTGTCCCTGGTCTTCTCTAATTATCACAGAAGTCCCCTCGTATTCATGGAATAGATGTGGCCAATGTTTACAAATTTTATTTAATAGGTATAGATTTATATCTGCTGGAGCTGGGATAGACTCTGCTTTCTCGTCTGTGGACATTGGAACTTAAGACTCTTCACATTTTGGGTTCTGGGACTTACACCAAGGGTGCTACCGGCTTCCCTGGTTCTGAGGCCTTCAGATTTGGACTGAGTCACATTACTGTCATCCAGTTTGCGGACAGCCTATTGTGGGACTCCTCTTCACAATCCCTTGAGCTAATTCTCCCAATAAATCCCTCTCATATATTTATATACATATCCTATTGGTTCTGTCTCTCTGGAGAACCCTGCCTAATACAGGTACACTCCAAAGAAATTTAACAATTTGCCTTATGTCCCACATAATTACTGATGAAACCAGGCAAGAATGTAAATCAACTAAATCTTTACCCAGAGTCCTTAACAAGGCATGAAAAATAAACTGCTTTTTCACTTCATAGTTTGAAAAGCACTTTCACAGATATTTTCTCATTGTCAGTGAAATCTCAGTGTAAGATCATGGGGAGTTGGGGACAGAATGATTCCTCATCTGTGTTTTATTGGTTCTCCAAATACGCATTTATTTGTTGTTTTACTACAACTTATTTGTCAATTCAAGAATATAATTTCCATCATTTTCAACAAAGCTATTATAATTTCCTAGTATTATCACCTTCTCTTGAGGCTCGATCACCTAATCCATTCTTTTCCCCTGTATTACCAGGGCCTATTTCACCTCTAAATGTTGGCCTTTAAAATACACACACACACACACACACACACACACACACACACACACACACATATTCACTTTATTTTAATCTTTGTTCATTTCATATTGTACTGTTAATACTTCTCATTTATGCTTTCTAATTGCCCTCCTTATTTTGACATTCCACTTGTATCTTTCTACAATTTTTTAAATATACCCCCTGTGTTCCCTATAAACCTGCACTATCTAATCTAGTAGCCACTAGGCACAAGTATCTATTTAAATTTAAATTAATTAAAATAAAAAATTCAGGTCTTCTGTTATACCAGATACATTCAACTACTTAATAACAACATGTGGCTAGTGGTTGCTGAATACAGTGCAGATATAGAAAATTTTTATTATCACAGGAAGGTCTATTGGACACTAGTACAGACTAGTCATCTGTTTTTTCTCAAACTCATGTTCTTTTTTCTCCTTGAATTTTTCTCAGCCTTCATAAAGGTAGTTTTATCCAAATATTGTTATTTTATATATTTAAAGCATGATTCTAGATTATAATGATGCTGCATCTTTTGATGCTGTATAGTGATTTTAGTTACAATGATTTAAATCATCTCCCTAACAAGGAACAGTATTAGCCCAATCAAATAAACACTGTATTAACATATTTTTTATATTTTTTCCCAATCCATTTCACATTCCTCACTTCTTTATCCATTAGTCCGAAGAGTAGGCCTATTTAAACACTAGTAATGATTTCTTCATTTGTACAACATACTGGCAATTTTAATCATTAAAAGGAGAAATAAAAATACCACCTCTGCAAAAGATGGTCTTATCTTGAGCAACTATTAAAAGCAGTAAATATGCTAGATTAACTTATAAACAGAAGGCTAGAACATTTGAATCTAATGAGAATGAGTGAAAAAATTTGTTTTGCGCTTAATTTTTAATTGCTCAGTGACAGCTGAGACTGTGACCTTTTCATGAACTTATCAATACAGGATTGAGGAATATCCATACTACTCAAATCTCATTGAGATTCAGTAAACTGCTTTTAAATAT
>NW_007727522.1:220543-242035 GCF_000696425.1 Galeopterus variegatus
TGATTTCTTCATTTGTACAACATACTGGCAATTTTAATCATTAAAAGGAGAAATAAAAATACCACCTCTGCAAAAGATGGTCTTATCTTGAGCAACTATTAAAAGCAGTAAATATGCTAGATTAACTTACAAACAGAAGGCTAGAACATTTGAATCTAATGAGAATGAGTGAAAAAATTTGTTTTGCGCTTAATTTTTAATTGCTCAGTGACAGCTGAGACTGTGACCTTTTCATGAACTTATCAATACAGGATTGAGGAATATCCATACTACTCAAATCTCATTGAGATTCAGTAAACTGCTTTTAAATATATTTCACTCTTAACCGAGGCACGAAGGAACTCCTTCATAAAACATAATTTACTGTAGACTACATTTTCTTTGAAAAATCCAAAATTATATGAAGTGGACAGAAAATTCATCTTGGCAAAAAGAAGCTATAATTTCATGCATTGGGAAAAGAAGTTGGAACACTGATATTCCTCTCTTAAGAAATAAAGCTTTTTAAATCACACTCTATTTCAAAATATGCATTTCTAATCTCTAGTTTTTTTAGGCCTTTATACTTTGGCCTAAAACATAAAGTGGGAAAAAATTATAGAATAATTAAGAGCCATGGCTCAGAGAACCAAACAAGTAAAACTAGTCAATATTATGAAATTTTGGTGCAGCATAGTACAAAACCCATTAGGTTTTATGAAATTCACTTTTCCAACCACTCATTGATTATAATAGGTGCACAAAAGCCAAGTGAAAGTCCATGTCAGCGGACCACAGGAGGGCAGGTAAAGTACCTGCCAGCTTATCCGGTATGCAGCAGTTTAGAGTATGTCCTGATTTTACTGCACAGCCTCTCTGTAAATGTCGATCTATTTAATCACCTGTGTGCCCAGCAAAGGCAGAAGCTTTTTCTTAACAGCCAATACTTACTGTAGAGTAAAGAGAAGAAGTGCTGGAGACCAGTGACAAGGAAGAGCCGTGAACTGGAGAAAACAGAAAGGACAATAGAGTTAAAATAATGAAGTTCCCTCATAAACCCCAGGCCTTTACTGCAAACGTAAAAAACAGGTGGCTGGTGAAATAAAATAATAATAGCTCACTAACTACAAGATTATTTTTGTTTGTTTCTTTGATTTTTGTGCAGGCTGGCTGGCACAGGGATTAAACCCAGGTTCTTGGTTTTATCATGACCATGCTCTAACCAACAGAGCTAATCGGCCAGCCCAAGCACAAGATTCTGAGAACAAGACTGCTATAAATTTTTGGAAATCAAGGTGTTGCAACATGGAAAAGTCCCATACCCATTCATTAAAGTACCTCATTTACCAAGTTATGGACAGAAGTTGAATTACATATAGCTTTCAATAGTTAATTCAATAGTTTAACTATAGTTTTTCAACTATAGTTTTTCAAACATGAGCCCTACCAGCATGTTTCACACATATTGAAAGCTATAGTTAATTCCCATATAATAAATAGATAATCATGGAAACCAAACTAAGTTTCCATAAACTTTTAAACTTTAAACAAACTTTATGTATTTTATTTATTTAAGTTCATTTTTAGACAACAAAGATTCATTTTCTGAATTTTTCTCCATATACATTCAAGGAAAGAAACGTTTTATCCAACTTGCTATTTCAATGTTACCTGTGATGAGTTGATAATCCTCTTTTAAATGCAGAATTATTTGTTTTTTAGTAATTCTAGCAATAGAAAACACCTTTAATTTCAAGGCTGGTGTCTTACAAAAATCAAGAATGGAAATTGCATACTGTCTTTTATCTAGGTACAGTATATCAAAATACCATCTAAAACAATTAACAGTCTGTTTTATACTTCTTCACTTCCAATGTATTAAACCCAAAAGGTAGATAAAATTGTGCTTAATTATATTTACAGAAAAGTTACTCCTCTTTTCATCATGGAAAAAACAAGAAGGATCTTCAAAAAGTTCATAGAAAGGTTCATATTATATTTAATTCTATTTTCCACCAACTTTTTGAAGTACCTTTGTATAGTTACTTCTGCTTTTAGTCCAGTAAATAAACATTAGTTGGGCATAGACAATGTGACAGGCCTTTGCTGGATCCTGGGACTAGAAAATAAATAAGACACAATGCTAGGAGCTCAAACAGAAGTAGAAAATGTAGTTTTAAAAATAATTACAATAGAGTAATATAAATACTATTGACATGAATATGTTTGTTACTACAAGAGCATATGGGAGGTGCTTATAACTCAGCCTGGAAAGGGCTGGAGAAGCTGCACTAGGACCCTGGCAAGGCAGATGAAAACCAAGGGATGAATTTGAGAGATGAAGAACCGCTTTAAAACTAATTGAGTATATAGATGAGGGTCAAAAGAAGAATGAAGAACAACCTTCGGGTTTCTAACTTGGGCAATTACTACCACTGTATGAGATGTGCAAAATACTAGTCTTTGAGTCAGTTTTTTTTTTTTTTTTTTAAAGGCAACATTTTTTCAATCTCTAATAACACTTTCATGAACTAAAAGTGTTAGCTTGGTGTACCACAAGGAAGGTGGACAATGAATCAGGCAATTCCATTTTCATTCTTTTTCTGATACTTACTATTTATAGGGATATGACCTTATAGCATGTGGCTCAGTCTTTTTATCTGTCAGTGTGAGCAATTGGACAGGACATCAATAAAGTCCCTTCAATCTAGTTTAATAATGCCTTGATTCTAGGTCACAATTTAAACATTATAACAGTTCAGAATTCAATTGATGGGCATCAAAAAGTCATCTTGCCCACTCAGCTGGCTTTCAGCAATTCAGATTATTTAATCTTTCTACACAGAAGGCCAGAATTTCCCAGAATATAAACAACATTCTATTTGTAAATGAAGCATTCTAGAAAGCCATCTGTATGCTTAGTAAATTATTTATGAAGTATTATAAGAGGCCTGTCATTGAAGAGAGATGATGGAACCATTTTAGAAAAGCAATGACCTTACATTTCAGATTAGTTTTATTTGGTCTGTCTACACTTAGCAATCAGCAAACTCATTGGGTATAATTCACGATCTGTCATGGTAAACTCAGTGGTTTGGTCAATAACCCAAAAGGTAGTGGCAGCTGTGGTCAACTGAGGAAGTGCTAGCATATTAAATGCACAAGGTTGACCTGAAAAACATGAGTCAATTTTCACAGCTGCCTATACTGTTAGTCAAAAGATTATAAATAAGAAGATAGGAAAGAAAAAGATAAAGGGACAGAATGACTGTATTCTTTCCTCTCATGCCATTCTTGAGACAAAACCATGAAGTTACAGATGCAGAAACCGGGGCTAATAAAGTTAATAAACTTGCCTAAATTCATACCACAAATAAATGGATGGCTAGAGGCTTAAACCCTAGTATGTTTCAAGGCTTGGAGAACTTTCTTTTATACATAATTATTAAGGACTAAAATAGTATGGCTGATTTCATGTTTGATTTTATGTTTAGTTTTATTTTATCCTTAGCTGACATGTTTTATAACATGAGGGCACTTCAAAAAGTTTGTGGAAAAATGGAATTAAATGATAATACAAATCTTTCCGTGAACTTTTTGAAAACCCTTCGCATGTATGTCACAAGTTTTCTTTATGGGTCTTTAAAAAAAAATTATTCATCAAATCAAAGACGAAAGTCTCTCAAATTATTATTAGCAAATTTGACATTCGAGTTTATATAGTTTAGAAAAATATATACATTGGGACATCAATTAACCTTTTCAAATAGATTTATTTAACGCATTCTCATAGAACCGTGCAAATATAAAGACATTTATTAGGTCAGGTGAGAATTTCATTGCCTTTAGATAAAGAAATGTGACTTACAAAGCAGAAAGTAGGTACAATATGAATTCTAAAATATGATAAAAAGCTAACACCAGAGGGAGTTTGAAAACGAAAGTCAGTAACGTGATAGCTTCATAAGACAATTTTTCTGGTTTGTGTATCTTCATGGCTCTTTAATTAAGGTGTCAAACAAAACATTTGCTCTGGCATTTGATGCATGTGGGTAATAGTCCTTAAAATTATGTATTTCTGTATGAAAACATTATTCTAAACTGATCTATACAAAGTATTAATCTAAATAACTTCTGGCATATTTTCAAATGTTATAAAGAAACAGAAGATAATGAAGAATAAAACTTTTTCAAACTTCAGGGTTCCCCAAATGAGAATTATACTTACTCATATGTTTTCTCTTTGTGAATTGTGGTGATGTGGGGTGATAGTTTTTCTCTGAGTTAAATGAGTAACTTCATCTTCATTTCCTCCCTACACTTACCTTCCTCCATGCTGTCTCGGAATGAGCCGGAATGACTGATGGCGCGTGGCCTTTCCTCCAGAGAAGTGGCACTCCCACAAAGCTGAGAGTCATCATAGAGATCGAAGGAAGAGTCTTGGGCGGGGATGCTGTTGGAGCGCATCATGCTGGGCCCAGGAAGGTTGAATTGCGACAGATTGGTTGGGCTCACTGAAAAACAAAGGACATTCAGCTTATTACCCTAGGTCCTGAATGATGAAAATAGTAAGTGGAGAGAAAGTGAGCATGTGATCTCAATTCTTATGGAAACATGAATTTATTACGTGTCTGTATTTAAGGAAGGCCAAGAGTCTGCCTCTGAAATGTTCAAAAACAGTTGCCACAGAGTTCCTCTTTTCCTCCGGCACTTTCATGGCAAGCATTATGTCAATTTCTAAAGTAATAGTAAACAAAACCACCACCTCACCTCTACTGTTCATGCTGGAAATAGTATAACATGGTATTTTCTGCTTCCTGTTATATAGCAAATATTGTCTTTTTAGAGTCTGCAGGTTTCTTTTTATAAAATTATGACCACTTGAATGGGGAAAACAAAATCAAAAAGAAAGTAAAATATAAAAAAATCCAAATTTCCCAATAAGACACTTTAGATGCTTCCAGGAAAAGACTTTTCAGTTATTTTGAGTTTTGAATTTGTGTTCGTTCTTGGTTAAAATCACCATTACTATCAGAGTTAGGATATAAAGAGGAAGAGTAAAATGAACTTTTTCTTTAAATGAAATATAATGTAATATACACAGTATCTGTGGCCTGTCATAAGGTTAATCACATAAAACTACGTTCTACTATGTCTAAGACAAGAATACCACAGTGAAACTGTCAGAAGTCACAAACATGTTGTATTTCTAAAGATGTACCTTAAGTCTGTAATTTGAAATAAAACTTGGCCTATTGCCAAATAGTTCTAATGGAATTCACCTTTTTAGGCCAACTGATGATCATCATTTTAAAGAAAGATGTTGTTGATTGAATGTAAAATTGCATTGGAATGCAATACAGTTTTGAAAGTTGGAATAAAAGCAAAGCAGAAGGAGAAACGTATTTATCATATTTGCTCCTTTAAGAAAAGCAAGTCTGTTACCGGTATATGAAGAAGCGGGCAGGAACCTCTTAGGATTTGAAGGGAACTACTGAGTACTTTCAAAACCTTGGGGAATGCGTGACATTGGCTTGGAATTGGCCTGATATTATTTCAAAATTTGCTATTTTTTTTTTCTTTGACACGGGCACTACGCTTCTTAATACTCATATAAACTCATATAATTACTGGCTCTAACATAACGTAAAATAGGAAGGGTGTACCCTGAGGTAACAGAAGGGAAATTTATTTGCCAGGCACTGTGCTTGATATTTTGCAGGTACTAACTGTATTAATACACCGAGCAACCCTCTGATAGAGCTAGTTATGGATTTGAGTGAAAAGAAACAGGACTATGAATCACACCTATGTATGCACATGAGAAATATAATGAAAAAGGAAGACACTATAATTTTACAAAGTGAACAATCTGTTGTAAGGAAAGAAAAAATGGAAAGAAGGGAAAAAAGAGGAAAAGAATAAAGAGAAATAATTTATCTCTTTTTCAGGCATATTGCGTCAGCCAGCAGCAATCATTAGTCTCAGTTCATTCTGATTATTGACAACAGCCAGAAGGTAGGGCACTCAAGACTTGAATGTTTAAGGTACCTGGATTGGGGTAAATCACTCTAGATCCACCATGAGTTGACTCTTGTCTAAAGGAATGAAGTATGTCACACAAGTGCATCAGTTTAATATACTTATCTAGAGGTGAGAAGGATATTTCATTCACTGTTTGGTTTTACACAATTCTTACCAAATGATCGCTGAGATATTCAAGTGAAGTGTCCTCGTATAATTTCAAAACATAACACTTAACTCATTCAAGGTGAAATATTAGTAAGAATTAGGATAGCTTTTAAAGGGAATAGTTTGCATTTACAAACACTTTTGAAGGTTTCTGCATTGGAAATACCCCCAAACTATTTCAGAATGTTTAATTGTTAGTACCTACGACAGGTCTGCTTTTTGCATGTTGCAGTTGAGTAGAAAGATAAATATGATATAGTCCCTGATTTAAAAGCGGCCACTAGAAGAGGTGACTGAAAGATAGAAAAGTTAATATGGAAAACAGACCAAGAAAAGTTTCATTAAAAAAAAGTAACACAAACAGAGTTTCTGTAATTGAACACAAATTGGGAAAGGACTTCTAGTGGTGGTTTTGCTTTCCATTTGCTTCAGTTAAATATCCCAATCTCTACCCTTCAATGTCTTCATGAATTAAAAAAAAAAAAAAAAAAAAAAATTGGCAGAATAAATGCTCTCTAACATCCATTCAAAGCCAGAAGTTACACAAGAATCTCTAAACAGAAGAGAAATAGATGTGGCAATCTTTCAGGAAAAAGAGGACTACTGACCTTTTCTTGCATTTCATTTGCAAAGCAAAGCACTGTTTTTATTAACATATTTTTATTTGTGGTGATTTGAGAACAGGAACTGATAGAAATGTGTACTGGGTTTTTAGATATTTCCAGGTACTAAAGGTAGGTACTCCCTTCCTTTGCTTCTATAGCTAGACATTAACTAGTGAGATTATGATATAGTTTTAAATATTTACCGAAGGGAGGGTGTAGTGGATTGATTATGTCCCCCCCAAAGTCCCTGAAGCCTGAATTGTGTCCCCCAAGTCTTATGTATTAAAACTTAGCCCCCACCGTGACTGTTAAAAGGGTGGGAAATCCTATTATGGAAACTGAAAGGTGGAGCCTTGAAGAGGTGATTGGATTGTATGACCCTGCATTAGTGAATGAATTAAAAATGGTGGTCAGGAGTGTGGTTCTGAGGGCTTTAAAAGAAGAGGAGAGTCTGGCTTTTGCTTTCTCTGCTCTCTCTGTTTCCACCATCTTGCAATGTGAGACCTCTGGAGTCACTGTCACCACCACCAGATGGACTTTGGAATTCCCAGCCTCAGAAACTCTAAGCAATAAATACCATTTTTCTTTATAAAATATCCAGTTCCATGTATTTTGTTATAAGCAACACAAGCAGACTAATGTAGAGGGGATGATATAACACTCAACATCTGCAAAAAATAAAAATAGAAAAATAAAAATGAAAAAGAAAAGAGTTGTCATATGGAATTTAATTTAGTTTGTGTAATCTGGGTATACAACTAGGAACAATAGGTAAAGATTCAGGAAAAAATTATTTGATCTTTTAAAGGAAGAGCTTCAAAAGTGTGTTATTTCTAGATTTAAGTAGTTTCTGTCATTGGGAGGTTTAGAGAAGAAGCTAGAAATATCATAATAATTTACATGATAGATGAATGAATGAACCAAATGTGGATCTCTTCCATCTGTGAGATTCTGTGCTTTCATGGGTACAGAAGAAAGGGGTTCAACAGAAAAAGAAGGGAAAAAAGGGGGTTCATTCTGAATAGGTTGAAGTGTGAATATAGAGAGGGGAGTAGAAGAGCATTCAAGGTGAAGGGATGCTTGAGAGCAAAAGCATAGAAACTATTCCCATGCAAAGGTGTTTAACAATCACTCTGTATGTGGAAGGATCCATATAGAATTGGGAAGTGACAAGGTTGTATTAATGCTTCCAAATAGTAACCCTTGCAGGAAGGTGAAAAACGAATCTGAGCAATTGTTATCACTCATGGGGACACATCAGTCAATGAGTCTCACCAGGTTGTGAAATGCCTCACAAGAGCTATGACCAGTAGTTTCATCCAAAGACTCATTTTGAGTGAGAATGGTTTCTATTATAGCTAGCATGCGGGGAACAATACACAAACCATAGTTTACTTTGGCAGTAGCTCACAGTAGTCTATCAAAAATGACATAATTATAGTGATCTTAATCTCATATTTGTTATACATAAGTTTATATAGTAATATTTCTAAAACTTTTACATATTAACACCTTTTTACATATTAGCACCTTTTTAATAGAAAGAAATGATAGATAAAGAAAACATGGATACTGCAACTCTTGAATGTTAGTAATAATCATGTATATTACTAATCATTCAGAAAAGATAATAATCAAATTGAAAACAGGTGAAGTCCAAAGACAAATATAGGAACAAAGCTGTCCATATTCAAACTAAGTAGTTACATTTTATATACATAAAAATTAGTAATAAACTAATTTTATGATTGCATTCCAATAGTACCCAATTTCTCACCCAATAAATACGAGTACAGTTGATCTGGAAATACAATCAAAACTCTTGCAAAATTGTGTTCATATTTGTAAAATTAGTCATTTGTAAAATAACAAAACATAGAGATCTCAGAATATTTGCTTTGAAGACACATATGCTTATAAAATTTGGATAGGCACATGGTTGTGTATTAATATGAATAGGTACGTCTTTCTTGCTACCTCCTAATGTGTGAAAATGTTGAGAGAGATGGAAGTGGAAGCAGTCAAAATAACTTGAAATCTACTGCAATTGCCTAGAGTTTAAAAACCTTGAGCAAGGACAGTGCCGCTGAAAAAGAGAGAGAAATATTTTGAAGATAAAATCAGTTTTTAGTCTATTGAAAATGTACAGTATGAATGGGTGGATGGTGTAATTTCAAGTAAAACTGTTATATTGAGATTTTTGCACTGGAGTAGTTGTGAGAAGGGTGATATGTGAAATTATAAGGGAAATAAAAGACTAAAGAAAAGACTGGTTTGAGGTGACTAGGTGGTCTAGCACACTGATGGGGTTTTAGTTTTCAACCTCAAAAATATCTCAGAGAGAAGGAGAAATGTTGATTTGAGAGGTAAGAATTAAAGTTGTGAATGAGAACATAGTAAGTGTGTTTAGGGATGAGAAAAAGTCTAAGAAAAATCTTGGAAAACACATAAATAGGAGGAGGAGTGGGAGGATGAATTACATTGACCAGGGTTAATACCTAATGCCTGGAGCAATTATTAATAGAGTCCCTTTCACTCTCAAAAATGACCTTGTTTATACAATAAATAAGATAGCTATGTTAAGATGAGTCATGCTGGAGAAAAAATTATAGTTGGAAAAGTCTGAAGAGAAGCAAGAGGGTCGTATAACTAAAGTTAGGGTCTGAAGTGCTTTGATAGGAACAACTGGCAGTATCGTTTGATGCTGCTGAGAGATCTCTGGTGGAAAGCACAGAGGGCAAAGAGGGGAATCCATGTCCTAGAAAGATAAACTTGACCTTTCAGATTATTGGTTTCTATAGCAACAAAATATAAGGGATGTACTTGGTCAGTGGTTTTCAAATTCAAGTCAACAGAACATTAAAGTTCCATAGAGATGCTTCGTTATCAGTAAAAGGGTAATTCACATTTCATTTATTAATTGTTTCAACTGTTTGAAAATTATGCAATAAAATGCACTCTCGAGTGTGTTATATACCAATTTTTTAAAACACATTTGTGGCCATGGACATGTTGGCTTGCACTGCCATGTTAACTTCAATTTATGCAAACCTTGGAATAAACTTACCTCTGTGCAAATAGTTGTCATTTTTGGTACATGAGTCCTTGATTTGAATGTTATAGTTCTGTACTAGTCTTTCAAAAAATCTGAGCTGTGAATCTCCTTCACATAAAGTTGTGTGGTTATGGTTTTGTTAATCACACCCAATGAAATGCAGACAACGTTCAGGCATATCTGATGAGTGCTTTTCTCTGACAGTGTAAGACATGTTTTCCACTAAAAATGATTTGGCAGAATCTATCAAGTCTGATACACTCCTCAGTCTTCGTACATATTGTATCAGCCATTCTTCACAATATGACCTAGGCAGTATATATTTATTCAACAGACGAGAAAATTGAAGTTAAATGAATTCACCAAGGTCAGACACAGTAAGTGGTAAGTTCTTTTTTTCTCAAAGAAAAATGGATTTAATCAGAATAATGACAGAGGGAAAAAAATGGAGTAAGGAGTCAACTAACAAAATTAATGTCAATTAATGAAAAAATTTACAGGAGACATGAGGTATTTAGAAAACAGCATTTTAGGTGATTTGGGTTTGTTTCAGATGATTCATAAATTATATTTTGTTTCATATTTTTATACCCTACAAAAACATTTTCAATTCATTTTTTGAAGTTAAAATATTAGGCTTTTGGCTGTGTTTTATTAATTACAAGTCAAAATAAATAAAAGCTATGCATCTTTTGTCATTACGGGGCAAAGGAGTCTCATCACTGTGTAGGTTTAGCGACAAAAAATTGGTGTTTGGTATGAATTTATTAGCTCATCTGGAACCATGACCAAAATAATTGCTTTTAATTGCTAAAAGCCCTACTTAGTATTGTGGGAAGAATTACAGTAGAAAAGAAATAACCTTGAGTCCTGAGCAGGCTGAAAGTTGAAAAGTTCAAATTACTGAGGAATGTGGACTTTCTGTGATATATTATTAAAAAGAATTTTTTTCAAGTGAAAAGAGAAAAAAAATGAGACTAATTTTTCTGTGGCTTAATAGAAGAGAATCTATTTTTAAGTCATTGAATCTGGCATGTTTAGACTTCTTTCATTATGCTGTCACTCTTCCTTGTGTTTTCTGTGACATTTATGCAAATGATTTTATATTTCATACAAATGATGCTAACCACAAAGTAACCCAATGGCTAATATAGTGACTAATTTATTTTTCATTGTATTTATCTAAAAATATTCATGGAGTATTGTTTTAACAAAAATTCCTATATTCATTTTTAAGGTAAGTTTTAACTTTAACAATGCTGAAAGAAGTTATCTTGGAGTTATGGAATCACATTTTTTTCTTTCTAATTATTCCAATTTTCTATCTTTTGTACAGAAAGATTATTAATTTTGTTATAAGGATGTTTTAACATTTTAAAAAAATAAGCAAATGTTTTACTGGTTCTTAGTGGATTCTTAGATAGAATGAAAAGGCCCCTGGGCTTGAAATCAGATGCTCTGGGGTTGATTACTACCTCTGCCCCTTAATAATGATGATAATATTTTCAAGTCAAATCACTCACTGAGACTCTGGAGACCAGAATGTAAAATAACAACAGTACTACCTATGTTAAACATTTGTTGTGAGCAATACATGGAATAATATTTGGAACTTATTCTGTGAACAGTAAATGACCATATAAATAAAAGGTACTGTTAAGGTGTCTTTATCACCCCATTAATTTTTTTTTTTTTATGAAGGGATACCAGGGTTCCTGTGAAGGAGGGTGGTGGAAGGAACAAAATGGGATCAATGTTTTAGAATATTTTACCCAAGTTGGAAAAGTGATATTTTCCTGTTGCGGAAGATGACATTGCAGAAGGGGAGACCAGAGGCGACTGGTTGCCAGTATCCTGCAGCCCTCCAGTAGAATGAGAACGTAACCACTCTTTTCCCTCTTCTTGGTTGGCCTGCCGAGATGATGGGGTGTATCTGCAAAACAGCACAGCTAAGACACTTAGGCATGCCTACAAGGCAAGGCAATACCAGGACAGGAAAACAATTGAGAAGAGCTTACTATTCAGAATGAACAACAATCTCAAACAGACTGAATCTAATTATAATGGCTCGGTTCTTCCAGATGATCTGACACCATCTGTTTGAATCACGCAGGAAAAACAACAAAGGGATTTGAGAAGAAAATTATACTTCTGTGAGATATGAAGTT
Source organism: Galeopterus variegatus (assembly GCF_000696425.1). Classification (NCBI taxonomy): domain Eukaryota; kingdom Metazoa; phylum Chordata; class Mammalia; order Dermoptera; family Cynocephalidae; genus Galeopterus; species Galeopterus variegatus. Next base: position 232,543 of record NW_007727522.1, read on the forward strand.
GAAAATCATAAGCAATGAGCAGACAGCCAAGTTAATTGATAAGGATTCAAAAGCACAGGGCATGGAAGAATATGAAGAGGGTGAAAACAGACTACAAGTGGTGAACAGCTGTAGGTCGGAAGCCAAGGGAAGTGGCATGATGGTCACACAAAGGCATAGGAAATGTAACACAAATTGACAGCTTTAAAGAAACAAAAAGAAAAAAAAAAGGAAAAACAGCTTTTTGGTTAAAATGCCATTTGACATCATGTTTGGATTAAAAAAAAGAGGGATAAGTTGTGCTCATTTTATTGGAAAGTAAATTTCTGGAACAAAATATTGAAATGGAATAACTTCCAGCTGTTTGCTATTGCTAACAAATTGGAGAAAAAAAGAATAATGGGGAAAGACCTAGCATGGCCAGTACTCACTGTTTCACCAGAGTTATGTAAATTCTTAGCATCAAACAGCAGCCAACTTATCATGTTCATACAGTGTTATATGTCTATTAGTTCATCATCCTGTATCCCCTCCTCAAATAGAATAATGGGGAAAGACCTAGCATGGCCAGTACTCACTGTTTCACCAGAGTTATGTAAATTCTTAGCATCAAACAGCAGCCAATTTATCATGTTCATACAGTGTTATATGTCTATTAGTTCATCATCCTGTATCCCCTCCTCAAATAAAAGTACACAGTAAAGGATGGCCATGAATTAAATTTTCATTTTATTTTTTATTACGAACTAAATAATCATTTTGAGATTAAATGATACTAGATTAATTCAGATTTAAATTGATCTGATAAATACCAGAACCCCTGAAATATAAAAATTAAAAAACTATTTTGAGTTTTTGTCAAAGGATTTTGTAAATATCCTACCTTAGCTGCAGTATTTGTCCTCTGATGATGAAAATATGTTTTCTCTGATTCAAATTAGTGTCCTTCAACCTTTCAACATTAACTAGTCACATCCGTAGACTATATGGGTTTTGAGGTTTTGCAAGCATATGCCTCTAAGATGCAAAAGTTAGGGAAGTTTTTTTTTTTTTTTTAATTTGTAGCACTGAGTTCTACATTCTATCAAAAATTACTGCCTTGAAAAAAGCAATGCGTGGAACAAGGTCATGAGAAGTCTTATTACTTCAAAATAGTGGTATTATATTGGAATTAATTTGAGTCACAAACTTGACCTCTACTAGTACCTCTACCTGCAGGCTATCTCATCAACTCTTGAGGCCAGGGAAAACATCAAGATTATAAGTGATTTTATTCTCAACTTCAGGTGCTACATTGCAAAGAAAGAAAGAAAGTGGAAGAGAGACAGCACACAAAGTTTACATAACAACAGAGAAAGGCAGCAGTTGTGCTGAGAGAAATATATACCTTAGTCCCTTTTTGGGCAGTGTATTTCTGTCAAGCTGCATGCTGTTAAAACAAAGAAAACCCCTAAGGACATAATGTAAACAAAATTCCAAATTACACATCCAACAAAAATGGTTCTCTGAACCACACAAAATTTTTTGGTAACACATATGTAATGCTTAACTCATTAAAAAAGGCCAGCTAAGGGTGACAAGATGTCTATTGCTGTAACACATGTTGAGTTCCTTTCTAACCCAGTACCATTTAATGATAATGTAGTGGTAGGATTATTAGAAGTTAGCATAATCCCCTCTATATTCTTTGTGCCTAATGTTACTATAGTTTTCCCTTCCCTGATGCAACTGACTAGACTTTTGATATGATTTCACAGGCAAGAAAACCATAGGGAAAATGAGATAGATCTGCTCTGACTAAGCTAAGGTTCAAGTTCTAATGGACAGAGATGTAAAATACTGTTTAATACTTATCTTTTCTCTGCAAATTATTTTTAATAAAAATACAGGCAGATTTATTTCCATTTATATATAAGAAGAAAAATAACATATAATGAGTATTTGCTTAAAAAATTTAATGTTCCTGGTATCATTTAAATATTTTAAGAAAATTAAGCTATACCATCTTTTAGAAATCATAAATCAGATATTTAAAAGGCTCTACATTTTATCATCTCTACGTTAAAGAATTCTCAACTGGTCATAGGAAGGGGTGAAAAGATGTCTCTAGAGAAAATGAGAAATGGCCTCTAAAAATCAAGGAGGAGAGCGTCAACAACTAAGTGGGACAAGTCTAGGGAATTTCGTTATAATCTCTATCATGTGGATAAGCAAAGAGTAAAATTAATTTATTTTTTTATTTTATTTATTTATTTTTTCCTTTTTGTCTTTTTTCGTGACCAGCAACGGATCGCAACCCTCAGTGTCACACCCGCACCGGACCGGGACCGGCAACGGAATCGCAACCCTCGGTGTTGCGCCCGCACCTCGCTCAGCCAGTGAGCAGCCGGTCTGTATGTGGGATCCGAACCCTAAAACAAATGTGGACTAGTTATGGCTGAAGGGTCACTAATGATCTAGAGAAGCTACAGAGGAAAAACTGTTAAAGAACATGTTTTATTATTTATTTATTATTTTATTCATCTTAATAAAGAAAAAATTAAACAAAAATTAAAATCTGTATGAAAAACTGTTGATTTAATAGTACTGGGATATGAATATCAATAAAGTAAGCTAAAATTGTGGATAAATAGGTCAATCATAAAACCACAGACATCTCTATTATATCTCTCATTAATTTGCCTTAAATATTTACACTTTAACACACTTTCTCTCAGGTATGGCTCTTTGGTTTCCTTAGCATTCCTAACATTTCACCGACCAATTAATTATAATTAAGTCAGCATCCCAATTAGATCTAATTTTCTCTTCAATAGATCATAAACTATCTTAAACGTACTTTAAGGGAATAGAGTGAACTGCTATCGCTTTTAGCTCTGTTCCCAAGAAAAAATACAACATTTTATATAAAATATAATTTCAATCCAGTAATTTACTGGAAGAACCTAATTAATAATTATATTATATACTATATCTATGGAGATACTAACATTTGCTTTTCATAGTTTAATATTCATCAATATATTTTAAGAATCAAAGGCAAAACACATTCGTTTATCCAAAATTAGATTAAAGTTTATTTTAGAAAAAGTCTTTATTAGGCTTATTTAATACTAGAACATTGCCGTATGCAAAATTGGCTTATTTCAAAGACTGAAAAATAATAAAAATTATCTGCTTAAAAAGAATAAGTAACTGCATATTTGCTAGTGTATTTCTATACTGAAAATTTTTATTGGCATCAAGTAAAATATAGATTAGGTAAAACATTAAAACTACATCTCAGTTATAGCTATAACACTCATCAATCTTACCATCTGGGTTACATGGTTACAAATAGCTATTTGACTACATTTCTGAATGTGTAAGTGTCTGGATGCTGAACACACAGGTTGATGGCTAAATGGTCACCTTGTTGCAGTCATCTTTATAATTAAAAAATAATCAGAATTTGGAGGGTGGTTCTATTTAATAAATTTGCAGCATGCTTGGTTTGATTATTAGCTTGTTATTTGGATTCCTCACATATGAGTACACAGCTAGGATGCATTCATTAAAACCACAAGTTGTCCATATATTTTCAATATAATATTATTTACTTTTAGAAGTTTTGTAAATGTCATGTAAGGATGTCCATTTACCTTAAAAGTGCTGAAACTAGAATCTAAGATGCTATAGGAAGCCTGACTACTTACATGGAAAATCAAATACTTACTGGTTTTTATGTATACTGTCTGTAATAACAAAACCAAAAGAAAATAGATAACATTTGAGTTTCTATCACTCAGCTGTTTGTCTTGGACCAGTGTTTTAGTTTGTGAGGAAAAATTTATTTTGTAACTAGAAGCCCACCAAGCAAGTATCAAGCACCAATATTTCAGTTAGTTCTAAAATTCTTTTATCGAGGGAAAGTCCCATTTGCATGGCTGTCCCTATTGCATTGTTAGAGGAGTGGGAAATAAAATAGGATAGAAGCAATGTTTTGCTCTGGGTTCTGTACTCTGGGAGTAAGGCTGGAGTCTGGAAAAAAGGAGATGTGTCAGAGGGAAACAAAAAGTTTAGGGAAAGATATTGAGCATTTTCAGTGACCAGTAGTGCTTTTCACAAATAACACAATTAAGACATGTGGCCAGGACTATTTTAAAAGCTTCAAGTGTGAAAGAAACAAATAGCATTAAGTTAATCAGAAAAAGTGGCAGTTTTAACACTTTGGGGTGGTAAGAGTCAGTACCAAAATGTCTGAGAAAGAATTTTTTGCAGGGAGAGAATCAAGAGCTGGTTTGCACAACGGTGATGCTTTTTAGTAAGTATATTAGGTAAGAAATACCTTGTTATGATCTCTTCTGTAAGTGTAAAAACATGGGGCTGGCCAGTTAGCTCAGGTTGGAGTGCAGTATTATAACTCCAAGGTCAAGGGTTTGGAAAAAAAAATTTATAAAACCAGTCGGAAACACCTTGTAATATGATTAACTTTAAGGGGGCCTATTAAAGTTGTCACTGGTGTTATCATTTTCTCTAAGAATTCATTGCTGACAACTGATATTGTTTTAACAAGTCAACTAAAATTCCCCAGTGATCCCTTTGCTAGTTTTTTCATAGAATTACAAATAAAACAAATTTCACATATTGCTCTGAGCATAATTATAGAATCCATTTAAATTTGGTCTTTAAAAATGCTTGAATTATCATAAGGAGCTTGGGTTGTCTTGGAGCTTAAGCCAAATCATTAAAATATCTGGAGAAGACATTATTCAGTATAAAAATACATGCTTTAAATTTTATCAAAATTGCCTACTGGGTATAAATGAATACATTCATATTAAGAAATTTAATTATTCGATCCCCCTACCCTTAATGGTTTTATTCCTCTTCAAATTTGGTAATACAAGCAAATAAAAGGCCCGGTTGTATCAATCTTATGTCCTTTCAATCTCATCTCCCTTTACACAGTGGCACTCACAGTGAAATCAAGGGATTTGATGGGGTGGAGGTCAGGCACACTGCAGGGTAGGGGTGGGGATCAAGATTTCATCAGTGTCTCCAGGAAAGCTCACCTTTCTGAGAGAGTAGATCTCACACTACCCGTTCTCATGAGCAGGCTCTGGACCTCGTGAGTGCCTGTGGTCAGTCCAGACAGGGAGCCATGGTGGCTGAGGGGGAGGTCAATGGACTCAGAGCTCGTATGGAGGCTAGTCATGGACTGGTAACTTGGAGTGTCCTTGCTGCCAGCAGAGGAACTGCTCAGATTGGCAGCCCACACGAGACCACCTGATGTGAAAGAGTGAACCGATGCTGGGCTGGAAGCCAACGAGTGACTTAAGCTTATAACATCTGTAGTTAAGTCTGAGGGTTTATTGAAGAGAGGGCTGCTGCTGTCGCTTAGCCCGCCAGCACTGCCCATGCTGCCCGTACCAGACGACGGTGACTCCAGACTGCCTTGCCGCGCTAATGTGGTACTAGGGCTGGGCATTACTGAGGAGGATTTCACACCCTCCGAATTAGGTGCAGAGGCAGATTTGCCACCTGCCTTGGCACCAAACAACCTAAAAGAAAAACAAATAACAACTTCAGTTGTTCCCAGAAACTAACATCCACATTGAATATTTAGGGTTACAGTACACAGAGCCAAGTGTGCTTGGGTGTACTGAGCTACCAAGCACTTCCCGTCTCTATGTTAGTGAATTTGATAAGCTTGGACTTTCTTCAGCAAGTGCTGAAAAGCTCTCATAACACCATAAGGGTAAGTCAGTACTGGGCTGCTACCCAGGGGTGTGGGGTAGTGGGCAAAAAAAAGGCAAACATGAAAATTACTGGCTTTCACAATTTAAATGATCATGAGAATCATTCACTCAAATTAAATAGTCTGACCATACTTGCTGTTACCTATTTATAGAACCATTATAATGAAACAACTTCTACGCATTCGATAGATAACATTTAAATGGATTTTTCTCTCTCTTTTCTGTTTTCTTTTCTTTTCAGCAATTTATTGAAAATTTAAAAGGAATGATTAAGGCTGGGTTTAGGAAGTTATGTTGAGTATCTGCGGCCTGAGTGACTGTCAGGGAGTAGTTGGTTGAAAACTAAATTGGACACTGATGGCAACACATCAGTTTGTCTGCATTTTACCCTGAAATGTCAAAGGGTTTTATATCAGTTGCCAGAGCTATTCAAATACATTATTTATAACACTGATTTGAAACATAGTTCGTACTAAGTTAGTTGTTGGAGTTTAGTTCAGAAAACATTTTAGTTTTGTAAATGAAGCAGATGATATAATCAAATTTATGTAAATATGGAAAAATGTGATATGATGTAATGGAATAATGATTACTAATTAAGTTGCAATGAAATTCATATTTTCTATAGTGAAATAATTTATGACGAATATGAGAAATTGTTTCATAGGTAATGGACCACAGGAGGGCACTATTGGCTTTTACTTAAGCAACAGAAATATTTACTCTCATTACAAGCCATTTATTCTTTCCAATGAGAATTAGCATTTCAGAAACAAGTCCTTCAGGATTAATATTTCTACTGAAAAATGAAACCTAAGTTTTTCAAACAATCATATATCTGCGATTGCTTGAATGTAAAAGTAAATGCTTCAAAAGCCTTTGTTTCCAAGATATCAAAGTTCTTGGTTTAGTCAGAATAAAAACAAACATTAAAAATATTTAACATGTCATGAACTACAAATCACATGCTATCATTCTGAAGATAAGAAAACAAACCCAGAAGGTTATACTATTTTTTCCCAAATTATTAACTGTATTTATTTTCCTGACATTATGAATACATTGGTATTTAAAAACAGTGATATCTTAGAGCAGAACTTCACATATTCAATGCCAAAGATAATACCAGTGCAGAAACCAAATCATGCGGCTTACCAGAGTCATGTCATAGAAAGCTGATGAAGAGTTACAAAGCTTAGCCCCCACTCCAGTGGTTATTCAGCATCAAACATCTGAACGTTTTCAAATTCTGCCAACCATATCATATGTTGATTTTCTTTAATATGTCAAGATATGGTACTGTATAAATCTGTCTAATGTAATGTGCTACAGGTAACACAACTTCATCTACTTTCATGACCAACTCTTTAAGAACCAGCAAGATAACAAACATTGATAGTGAATGCCAATAGTTATAAAGAACTATTTTATTTTGTTTTGTAATTGTGGAAAGGAGGGATGAAAATTTACAGAAATTCTACAAGCTGATACTTCGTTTTATCATTCCCCCTAGATATTGTCATCTACTTTTGAGTGCCTCATATTTGTTCTTTGTGTTGCTAATATTACAATGATTGTGAAATCACAAAGTTGAGCACCATTTCTCAAAATGCTATTTATATGGTCAGCTTCTCAGAACCCACTATACTTTAAAAGATTCTTTTATACACACACACACACACATATGTATATATATATAATATACATTTAGGATTTTATATATACAAATACATATGTTTATATATATTGTGTGTGTGTGTCCTTTTATATTTTTCCAGCATCACTTTACATATTCTTACCTTCGAAATGTAGGTGAGGCAATATCTGGATACTTGGATCCTGGCTGCCTGAGCCCTTGTGCCCCACAGGCGCTGGCAGAGGTGGGGCTGGATTTGGGGGAACCTGACAAAGAAACACTCTCTGAATCAGAGACTGCTACTTTTTCCTTCTCCTTGTCTGTTTGGTTCACGGTGACAGGACTCGAGCGCCCTGACCCAATCTTGGTTGGCTCTCTCAGTTTTGAGGTGGTGGCACCAGCAGATTTGCTGCTGACGTTGGAATCGATACTGCTGGTACTGGATCTGTGGCCACCTCGGCCAGGAATGCCACTGGTGCTGGATTTGGAAGGGCGGGGCAAGCTGCGGTATTGTAGGGTGGTCTTTGAGCTGACATGCAGCACAACATCATCCTGATTCTGGGAACCGTCCAAACTGGTTTTTCTCCCTGCATTTGACTTTCCCCCAATGGCAGCAGATTTGGGAATTTTACCCAGAGTTGCTGAGCCGCTTGTTATAGTTGCTCCACTGCTAGTGATCATAGTAGATGACCCTACTCCACTTGGTTTCTTAAATCCAAAAGAGCTGGGAGCAGTCGACCTTCCAATGCCTGAGGGGGGCTTTTTCCCCTCATCTCCACTGCTTTTTCCTACATCTGAAGGAGACCTTTGCAGAGATGATCCTTTCAGGGGAGTTTTCCCTTTCTCAGATGCTTTGGCATCGTCTGTTTTCCCTAATTAATGAGAAATACAAAAATAAGTATGTCTGTGCATTTTGATATCACAATGACACTTCTTGAAACAATCTATAAAATATGAATGCATTTTATATTACTTCAGTTCCTAAATGCTTATTGTTTTAGATGTAAATAGGTAAGCATTCTAATGTTTTGAGATGATTCTAGACACAAAAATTTTGCTGTCAGAGGAAATGCAATAAGAGATTAAGAAGATAAAATGAAAATACATATTTTTTGCTATTTAGTAATGTCTCATATCTCACAACTCTTTTCCTTTATAAAGATAGTACTTAATCCTATCAAGATAAGTACTAGCAAAAGAATTCATTTAAATGTCTGTGAGATGATTACATTTGGAGTGCCTTGTTATATCAGTACTTCGGGTGGCACTATTTAAAATTAGATACTATTTAAAAAACACCTAAGGCGAGAGTCTTAAAAAAAAAAAAAAAGGATGGCACAATTTTTCAGAATTCTTTCACTCTCTTCTTTCATAAAGTCTAATTCCCAAACAACGTTTCAAATCTCCAGCATTTCAACCCATTAGATAGATGTGCTTGCTGTTGCCCTTCAGAGTTTGTAGTGAAACTCAGTGGCAAATATATTCCAAACATAATTATTTCTAACTTACATAAGAAAGTAAGAACAAGAAAAACTTTGTTTATTTAGCAGACTTATTTTATTTCCACATAACCAGAAATACCTGTGGCCCAATGAGACCCAAATCATGAAAGCACCCTCTAGAGAATGCCTAGATTGTTATATTCACATGCGCTTATATGATAAAATATGTGAAATTTAGACAGAAAACAATATTTAACTTACGGAGAAGAATCTCATATGATCCAACAATCCCACTTCTGGGTATATGCCCAGAGGAATGGAAATGATCATGTGGAAGGGGTACCTGCACTCCCATGTTCACTGCAGCTCTGTTTACAATATCCAAGACATGGAACTAACCTAAATGTCCATTGATGGACAACTAGATAAAGAAAATGTGGTATATATACACAATGCAATGCTATTCAGCCACAAAAAGGAGTGAAATTCTGCCATTTGCAGCAATATGGATGAACTTGGAGAAAATTATGTTGGAAAAATTATGTTAGGTGAATAACATAGTAAGCCAAGCACAGAAAGAGAAATACCACCATGTCCTTACTCCTAAGTGGGAAGAAGGGAGGAAGAAAGGAAGGAAAGAAAGAAAAAGGAAAAAAAGAAAGAAAAAACAACAAACACAATAATATGTTGAACTT
>NW_007727522.1:242246-247046 GCF_000696425.1 Galeopterus variegatus
GCCACAAAAAGGAGTGAAATTCTGCCATTTGCAGCAATATGGATGAACTTGGAGAAAATTACGTTGGAAAAATTATGTTAAGTGAATAACATAGTAAGCCAAGCACAGAAAGAGAAATACCACCATGTCCTTACTCCTAAGTGGGAAGAAGGGAGGAAGAAAGGAAAGAAAGAAAGAAAAAGGAAAAAAAGAAAGAAAAAACAACAAACACAATAATATGTTGAACTTTTGTTGGAAAAATTATGTTAGGTGAATAACATAGTAAGCCAAGCACAGAAAGAGAAATACCACCATGTCCTTACTCCTAAGTGGGAAGAAGGGAGGAAGAAAGGAAGGAAAGAAAGAAAAAGGAAAAAAAGAAAGAAAAAACAACAAACACAATAATATGTTGAACTTTCAGAAGGAGAAAACAGAACTGTGGTTATTAAAGGGGGAAAGGGGGAAGTGGAGGAGGGTTAGGGAGAAATTGATTAATGGACACAGAGAATGAGTACATTTCATAACAATGAATATGCCAGCTATTCCGATTTACTCATCATATATTGTACACAAATACTGATAGTCAACTCTGTACCACGCAAATATGTATAATCCATTGTTTCAATTAAAAAAAGAAAAAACAGGAAGCTATTATCAAAAAAAAAAAAAGGTTGAATGAAAACAATAAATTAAAGCACTTTTGTATAAAAGCTGCCAAAGGCCTAGCCTACCAGGGGTTTTGAGTGCACTTGTTCCAGCCTTCTGCCTAGATGGTGCAGCTCCTTGGGCAGACATGCCCCTTCTCCAGGAACCCGTCTGTGAAACAGACAGGGAAGCTTTCTGCCCTGCCTTCTCAGGGTCTTCAGGAAGTCCTGAGGAAACACTCTTCCACTTGCCACCACTATCCCCATGGCTGTCAAAGTCCTCTTCTGTTTTCTTCAGCTCCTCAGTGCTATCCCAGGTCTCATCTGTTGTGGAACGTTTCTCTGAATCTGTCTTCAGCTATAAAGAAAAATATTACAGAAAAAAATTATGCAGAAAAATCTATAAAGTGTGAATTAAGGTGCTAAAATGTACTTTTAGATGACTGGTTAAAGAAAAAAAAAAAAGAAGCAGCACTGAATTATATTTCAAAAGAATTCCAAAGACTCTTCTATTTTTATCTAAATCTTCTCTTAAGTTTCATTAATTTAAGCCACATGATTCTCACTCGCACATATTAGAGAATGTCAGAATAAAAATGTGCAGAAAACCCCAATTAAATACTTCAGAAAGGAAGGAATTTTCTATGTCAAATGTAACAAAAAACAGCATGACAAGATAATACTTAATTATTTCATGTCCATTCTTGATTTACCATTCACAAGAGATCTAGTAATTTATTTCAAAAATTAATATCAAATTAATTAATAACTTAGACCATTAAAACAATTGTTAGGTTTTAAAACAAATATATCAATATTATAAGAAGATATATGGCAACATAGGTCTTTCTGGGTTACATTGTAATCAGTAGAAAAGATATATACATAAGCTGCTTCGACTATTCGAAATAGGCTGAGGTGCACATTGCTGTACCTCCTGAGGGTTGTAGATCTAGGAGAGACTAAGATAAAGACACTTTAGGGTCCAGGGATGGCAAAGTGAGTCCCTGTTAGCTCTGCCTTAACCAGTTTATGGAATTATTTCAGGAGCTATACCTTAATCTAATATAAGGGGCTGTATTATACCTTAATTTAATATAAAATAATTTTGTGGAAGAAACAGGCAGAAGTGCTGGAAAAAGAAAGGAGTTGATTCTGACCTGAGTGTTCTTCCTGGAAGGGATGGTGATGTTGGAGTAAGAGCTGACTGAGGACGTGGTGTTCAGGTCGTCGGTGCTGATGTTATCGAGGGTGTCACTGAGACCACTGCTCACGGAACTGCTGTCATCCCAGCTAAAGGCAAGACATGCAGCAGCAACGAATCAACACAGGACACACGATACAAGTTGCCTATGTTTCCATCCAACACTGATCTTGTGTGAGAAAGACAATCCTTGTTCTTTAATCTTGTGGTGAAAAATGATTTACTTTCCATTTTAGGAAAATCATATTTATAAGAATTGAGTGCCTACCTGAGAGTAACCTTATCTGATGTTTGGAAAGAATCAGTGTCTAGAGCAGACCCAGATTCCTGGGGAATGTTTGAGAAATGAATGACAACACTGATACTAACACTGCATGGTGGCAGGAAAGAAAAACATCACAGCAGACTTTTTCTTTTCTTTTCTTTTTTTGTTTTTTGTTTTTTGTTCTGTGAAAATGCAACCAAGAATCATGAAGCATGTAAGGATCCATCTCTTGGTCCTAAAATCAAAAACCTGTGTTTCAGTAAGCAACCAGAAAGTCACTATTCCTTCTTTCACCTAACTTACTACTTCCAATCATTCACCAAATCTTAAATATTGACATTCATTCAATCATATCACCCTTTCTTGCCATCTCTTACAATTCTGGCCTGGACAATATACAACCCTCCAGTCTGGCTTTCCTGCTTTTGATCCTTCCCAATACAACTCCATTCACTAAATCTGGATCAGCGATCAAAAATTCACATCTGGCCATGTCACTACCCTGCTTTCCTTGCCATCTCTTACAATTCTGGCCTGGACAATATACAACCCTCCAGTCTGGCTTTCCTGCTTTTGATCCTTCCCAATACAACTTCATTCACTAAATCTGGATCAGCGATCAAAAATTCACATCTGGCCATGTCACTACCCTGCTTTATACTCTTCAGAGACTTCTTTCCCCAACAGTAGATTCTAGGCACAAAAGGAAACCCATTTGGGGTATAGAAGAAATATCTAAATTCTGAATATAGCTTTTGTTTTTGATATAAAGAAGATTAAATACAACAGGAAATATTAATATCCATGTGCAAGCTAACATTGACACCTTCGTTTAGTCAATGTGTCAGATGTTGCAGAAATAACATAGGATAAGCAGGGGAACCTGAAAAAGGATGGGAACTTGACAGTGTGAAAACTCAACATTTACTGGCTGGTTCTCAGTCTATTGTGATGTATTGCTGCTTACCAGGGCTCTTTTAAAAGAATCTATCAATACTGGATAGAGATATTCTATATAAACAAAAGCTAAATCTCAAAAAATAGACATGCGGCCTACAAAGCATTCTGCAAATAATCCACACCTTGAAGTGAATATTCATAATGAAAGCACAAGCAAACCACAAAGGAATGATGAACTATACTTTTCCTACTCTGGTATATGTAATTTATGAGCTACATCACAACTTCAAAATAACGGTGATGTATTCAGATAACATATGAAACCAACAAAATGTAATTACCAAAAAGAAAATTTGAAAATTGAACTTATAGCAATATCATTAATGATGATTCCTCTCTAGGTGTGTATCTTGCTTCAGGTTTTAGCTACTGAGAGCATAATGCCTCATGATTACCAAAGATATTTAGAAATCAGATTATTTTCAATAACAATTATATTTTTAGTGAGAGCAAAATTTTGTACCAGTATAGCAAATATCTGTCATTTGTAGCTGCTCAAATCTTTTGAATATCTTCCCTATATCTTTTCTGTATGTGTGTGTCTGGCTGGTGGGTATGGGGATCTGAACCCCTGACCTTGGTGTTATCAGTACCAAGTTCTAACCAGCTGAGCTAACTGGCCAGCCCCCTTCCCTACATCTTAATTTGATAAATCTCCACATCATGAGCCATATCATCCCAAAGTAGAATATTAAAAACTCACATTCGCAAACTCCCTTACAGAAAGCTATGGCATGCAAGACAGGGCCAATCATCCACACCCATGGAGTCATAAGTGAGAAAAGCCATCTCTCGCAAGCAAGAGATGCCCAACATTGTCATTAGGAAATCTTAAACTAAAACAATGAGATACCCTATGTACCTATTAGAACGGCCAAAATCCAAAACACTAACAACAGCAAATGCTGAAGAGGATATGGACAACTGTAACTCATTCACTGCTGTTGGGAAAACAAAATGGTACAGACACTGTGGAAGACAGTTTGGAAATTTCTTACAAAACTAAACGTACTCAATATGTGATACAGCAATTGGCACTCTTTGGCATTTCAAATAAGTTGAAAACCTACGTCTACACAAAAACCCGCACATGGATGTTTATAGCAGCTTTATTCATAATTGACAAAAATTGGAAGCAACTAAGATGTCCTTCAGTGTGTGAAAAGAAGCCAGTCTGAAAAGGCTATATACTGTATGATTCCAACCATATGACATTCTGGAAAAGACAAAACTGTGGAGAAAGTTAAAAATAAATCAGTGTTATACAGAAGTTAGGAGAGAGGGAGAAATGAATAGGTGGAGCACAGAGGATTCTCAGGGCAGTTAAACTATTCTGTATGATACTGTAATGGCGGGTCTATGTAAATATGCATTTGTCCAAACCCATAGAATATACAAGAAGAGTGAACACTAATGTAAACTGTGGGCTTTGGATGATGATAATGTGTCAGTGTAGGTTTATCAGCTGTGACAAATGTACCACTCTGGTGTGGGATTTTGGTAGTGAGGGAGACTGTGCATATGTGGGGGCAGGGGGTATATGGGAAATTTCTGTATTTTCCACTCAATCTTGCTGTGAACCCAAATCTTCTCTAGAAAATAAAGTCTATTAAGAAAAAAAAGACAAACAGCGATTTCCATTATGTGGCTGCAGCCTACATTTTCAGCTTAACCTCTACATCCCTTACATCACATTCTGCACTTCCACTTGAAATTGCATGCTGTTCCCATCACCACCACATTGTTTC
>NW_007727522.1:247848-261793 GCF_000696425.1 Galeopterus variegatus
GCGGGAGCGCCGCCGCGCTTCTCAAGCAGCGCACTTATCCAGTGCGCCACCGGGCTGGCCCGAAAATAAAGTCTATTAAGAAAAAAAAGACAAACAGCGATTTCCATTATGTGGCTGCAGCCTACATTTTCAGCTTAACCTCTACATCCCTTACATCACATTCTGCACTTCCACTTGAAATTGCATGCTGTTCCCATCACCACCACATTGTTTCCAGCCTCTGTCTTTGATGGAGCTATCGCCTCTGACAATGTAACCAAGCCATACTTAGTCTTTGTGACTCATCTTCTAGGATGACTCTTTCACTCTCTGCTCTCAGGAAAAGGTAGGTAGCTCTCCTCTGCACTGCCATAATACCATGTGCATACCTCTAGGGCTGGATTTAGCACATTGTTTTATTAATCCACAAAAATGGGTCTAAGTGGATCATTAGCCTCTGAGTTTCCTGAGTACAGAACTATGTGTTATTTTTCTTTGAATTGTTATGATTTAGGGAAATGCCTAACATTTAAATGTTGAGTAAAAGTCTCACATTTTATCAAGAGAAAGAAAAAGGAAATTTCTGAGGTCATCTCTCATACTTGCATGAGGTTTTGAGGCATATCCAGCTTAATATATTCCGTATTCAAAGAGTAAAAATAAACAAAAAGGTAAAATTACTAATGAGCATTTCTAAAGAGACTATTTCTCTGGCAAGGAAGATAATAATCAATATTTCTAATAAAGGCTTTTTACCAGCATCAATCCTAGCATCAATGAGTATAAAGTTGAATGCAATAACTACTACTGGAATCATAGCAAACACTTATATACTGTTTTAAAACTGCTTAAAGTCTCAAATGAACTCAGTGCCTTTGTGGTCAAAATTATACAAATGAAAGATTCCAAAATAAGTCATAAAGTTTCAATCTCTCTACAGAAAAATTAAAATACATTATTTAACAGATATAGTAGACATGAAAAACAAATTTCAAATTTAGCTTTGTGTAATGGAAAGAACCACAGAGTCATAGGATTAAGGTCTTGGATTTGACCCTTTTTAGAGGTGCATAGCTAGTATGTACACTTAAATATTCTATTCTTACTTTTTTATCTCACAGGGTTGTTGGGAAGCAAATGAATCACTTACACAAACCATTGTATAATACCTTACATTTTGCCATCTCCTCGAACTGCTTTACCTCTAAGATCACAAACTTAACTTTTTGGCAACAATCACTTTTTGATGACAATCTTCCACATTTTCAGCACTCTAAATCTACTGATTCCTGTGTTTAATGTTGGGTTTTGTATTGACTTCCTATTCTTCATTTTCAGTGGCCCTGTTGTGTCTTTCACAACACTGCCCTTTACCAAATGGTACAGAATCCAAAGATGCCAGAACGAAAGTATAGCTTCTGTGACAGTCTAACCAGTACTTTATTCTAGTTCTTCTTGCATCCTCAATAGTCTTTGAGACCCTATATTAATTAAAATGTATGTTTTATTCACATTTTGGAAAATTATAAGAAAGTCAACTCATTACAATGACTGAATGCTTATAGGTTTGAGTTATCTAACCTCAAGTGATTCCTCAGGGCTACTCAGAAATTATATTTTATACAAAAGCAATTCTCTTCAAATTCCAAAGTCACAGGGTATATCTATCTTTTCTTACTCTGAATTCCCAGGTGTTCCCTCTATCATACTAACATTACTTTCAAAAAGATGAATATCATCTATGAATTAAGTGCTTACTATGTGTTCTACTCTTCTAAGTACTTAATATATATTATCTAATCCTCAAAACAATTCCATTAGACAGGTATTAGTATTACCCTTATTTTGCAGCTGAGGATAAGGAGATGCAGACAGGTTAAATGATATGCGCATGATCCCATGATGGTAGAGCTGAGATTGGAATCCAGGAATTGTGTCTGCAAAGCTTCCTTAGTGTTATGCTACCATTCCTTCCATCTTCTCTGCCCCTCTTTCTTGAAATACACCAATAATGAGCATTTACACGCTCTTTGCCAGCTTTACCTGAGTCCTCAGAGTCCATCACTTCTTCCTTTTCTTTGGGATTTCTTTGAATTCCTCAATATTATGAACTTAATCTTCTTAATAAGCTTTAGACATTCTTCCTTGAAAATTGCCAAGCCTTGCACAACTTCAATATCACCCCCATGATGATGACACTCAAATTTACATCTCTAATCTGGACTTCTTTCCTGAGTACAAGATTAGTATTTCCTGCCTTCTGTGGACAGTTTTTCAAGGATGGCCTGTTGATACTTCAAATTTGTTCTGGCTAGATTACATCATTTCTCTTCAAAAATACTTCTTCCTTTCAGTTATTGACATGACCTGTCANGTGCATAGCTAGTATGTACACTTAAATATTCTATTCTTACTTTTTTATCTCACAGGGTTGTCTGGGAAGCAAATGAATCACTTACACAAACCATTGTATAATACCTTACATTTTGCCATCTCCTTGAACTGCTTTACCTCTAAGATCACAAACTTAACTTTTTGGCAACAATCACTTTTTGATGACAATCTTCCACATTTTCAGCATTCTAAATCTACTGATTCCTGTGTTTAATGTTGGGTTTTGTATTGACTTCCTGTTCTTCATTTTCAGTGGCCCTGTTGTGTCTTTCACAACACTGCCCTTTACCAAATGGTACAGAATCCAAAGATGCCAGAACAAAAGTATAGCTTCTGTGACAGTCTAACCAGTACTTTATTCTAGTTCTTCTTGCATCCTCAATAGTCTTTGAGACACTATATTAATTAAAATGTATGTTTTATTCACATTTTGGAAAATTATAAGAAAGTCAACTCATTATAATGACTGAATGTTTATAGGTTTGAGTTATCTAACCTCAAGTGATTCCTCAGGGCTACTCAGAAATTATATTTTATACAAAAGCAATTCTCTTCAAATTCCAAAGGCACAGTGTTTATCTATCTTTTCTTTCTCTGAATTCCCAGGTGTTCCCTATAACACGATACTAACATTACTTTCAAAAAGATGAATATCATCTATGAATTAAGTGCTTACTATGTGTTCTACTCTTCTAAGTACTTAATTTATATTATCTAATCCTCAAAACAATTCCATTAGACAGGTATTAGTATTACCCTTATTTTGCAGCTGAGGATAAGGAGATTCAGACAGATTAAATGATATGCGCATGATCCCATGATGGTAGAGCTGAGATTGGAATCCAGGAATTGTGTCTGCAAAGCTTCCTTAGTGTTATGCTCCCCTTCCTCCTATCTTCTCTGCCCCTCTTTCTTGAAATACACCAGTAATGAGCATTTACACGCTCTTTGCCAGCTTTACCTGAGTCCTCAGAGTCCATCACTTCTTCCTTTTCTTTGGGATTTCTTTGAATTCCTCAATATTATGAACTTAATCTTCTTAATAAGCTTTAGACATTCTTCCTTGACGAACTTAATCTTCTTAATTAGCTTTAGACATTCTTCCTTGAAAATTGCCAAGCCTTCCACAACTTCAATATCACCCCCATGATGATGACACTCAAATTTACATCTCTAATCTGGACTTCTTTCCTGACTACAAGATTAGTATTTCCTGCCTTCTGCGGACAGTTTTTCAAGGATGGCCTGTTGATACTTCAAATTTATTCTGGATAGATTACATCATTTCTCTTCAAAAATACTTCTTCCTTTCAGTTATTGACATGACCTGTCAATCCTTCATCTTAAAATATTACTTATTACTTCTCTTCTCTCACTTGACTCCATTTTTAGTCAAGTTGTCTCTAATCCTTCAAAATCCTTCTCAGTTTTAGTAGGTGACATGGCCACTCTTCTATTCTATATCCTCACTGCTCATGCTTGACCTTCGTTCCATAAAATATGTTAGTAAATATGAACTCTTATTCATTATGTGATGAATAAACGTTAATTCTGCTCCTTGAAGTACTCCGTGTTTACTGAGGAACATGACACTCTGCACAAATGATTACACTATAAAAGGCAACTGCTGTAATAGAGGTGTGTGTAAAATGTATGCCAGGACAGGACAATCACTTTTTTGAACAGATGAAGAATTTCTTCATGCTAGGGATATTGCGGGAGTGATCAGAAGATAAAGTGCTATGTTAATCACTCTATTATAGCATTTGTCACCTATAATAATCATTCTTTTTGTGTGTGTTTATCTATCTACTTGGCCATAATCTGAATTACTTGAAATAAGAGGCTGTGTTTATTGATCTTTATACCCCTAGCATATAACATTGTGTCTATTATTATTGAATAGGTGATTAGGGTATGTTTGTTAAATGAATGAAAGTTTTACTTCTGAAAATAGTGCTTCTATCCAGTAATTTTAAATTGGATCGAATCCAATAATAAATGCAGATTTTAATTTAAAAAGCTGTTCAACATATTTCTTTGCTAAGCAAACTTGAAGAAACAAATTTTGATGGATGACAACATTATTTTCCTAATTTTAAAGTTCTGTGACTTTGACTTTCATCTTTGATTTTGTAGATATCAGGATTCTCCCTAACTAGGATGCAATTAATCTTGTTTAGTATGATACACTTAATTAACTTGAAAAACTTCATAGAAAGTTTTTTTTTTTTACTGAAAAAGATAATTTACTAACCTAATTAGCTCTGAGTAGTAGGTCTCAAATCTCATTAAAATATTTTCTTCATCCCATCATATTTTATTAATATGTGCTAAGAGTTTTTGATCATATTTTTTAAACAGGACAACTCTTTACATTCTCCGATTTACAGATCTATCACTATGCTAAATTTTTCTTCAATAATCTATGACAGCTCCATGAACTATAAATAAGTGTTTCTTATTCACATTTACACACCAGGTTGTTTCCTTTTTGGAATTAAGCTACTAAGAACATTCACAGACTAGTCTTTGCGTTTTCATTTTTCTTGGGTAAATACCTAGGAGTGCAATAGGTGGGTCATATTTTGGGCAAATGAAAGAAGCTTCAAACTCTTTTAAAAAATGTTTACATAATTTTGCATTCTCACCACAATGAATGAAAATTCCAGTTGCCCTACAGTCTTGTTGATACAGTGCTTTGTATTGTCAGACTTTTTAATATTAGCCAATAAAATATTATCTAACCACAATTTTAATTTTCAGTTTCCTTATGACTGATGATGTTGAACAATGTTACATGTGTTTACTAGCAATTTGATTATCTTTTTTACTGACGTATATGTTCAAATATTTTGATCACATTTTTATTGAGTTATCTTACTATTGAGTTATAATTTTTTGGCATATTTTGAATACAAGATCTTTTCAGATATATGTATATGTTGTAGACATTTTCTCTCAGTCTGGCTGTGGGCTGACTTTTCATTTTCCTAATGTTGTCTTTTAAAGGGCAAAAGTTTATAATTTTGATAAAGAAATAATTAATTTTTAATAGTTCATGTTATTTCTCTTATTAAGAAGTCATTGTTTATTCCAAGGTTTAAATATTTTTCTCCTATGCTTCCTACTAGAACTTTATATTAGTTTTGGCATTTACATTTGGAAATATAATAAATAAATTTCTTACTTAATTGTTGTAGACAATGTAAGGTATAGGTCAAGGTGCTTTTTGTGTGTGCGTGTGTGTGTGTGTGTATGTGTATATTTTATCCAATATCTTTTGTTGAAAAGACTATTCTTTCCTGCATTTAGTTACCTTGGTATTTTTGTCAAAAATTAATAGATTATATACGTATGGTTCTATTTAAAGATTCTCTATTCTGTTCCATTGATCTATATGTGCATTTTAAAAAATTTTTGTCAATATCTTGAGTACTGTAGCTATCTTGGGTATTGTAGCTTAACAGCAAATCTTGAAATTGGGTATTAAGTCCACCAGATATATTCATTTTAGAAATTGCTTTGGCTATTTAAGCCCTTTGCATTTTCCTTAAAATTTTAGAATCATCATATCAACTTCTATAGAAAACTTGCTGGTGTTTTGATGGCTTTATATTGAATCTATAGATTAATTTGGTAAATATTGATATCTTAGTAACAGTAAGTCTCTCAATCTACAAACAAGAAATGTCTCTCCACATATTTTGGTCTTCCTTAATTTCAGCAACAATTTGTGGTTCATGTTGTAGAAGACTTTATTTTTTAAAATGCTTAAATATTTCACAGTTTTTGATGCTATTGTAAATGGTATAGTTAAAATTTCATTTTTCAAATATTTGTGCCAATATATAAGATACAACTGAATTTTGAATCTTGGCTTAGCATGTTATGATCTTGCTGAATTCACTAATTAGTTCTAATTGTTGTTGTTATTGTGTGGATTCTTTTGCCTTTTCTTCATACATGCTTATGTCAACTGTGATAAGGGCAGTTTTACTTTTTCCTTTCTAATTTGTATGTTCATTCCAATGTATTTAAAACATGTTAATGTATCAATGGCATAAAAGCCTTTTACTCATACCTAACAGAAAGACATTTTTTTCCTATGTGATGATAATATTGTCCTAATATTTAAGACCAGGAGAAATTAAAGAAACAATGAATACTTGATTATAAAGGAAGCAGGAGAACCAATGAAAACCTGTAATATACTGTTTATTAAGTATTTTTGAGAAAATGTGTAATATGGAAAATATTAAATTAGGATTTATACCATATTCTACGTAAAATCCCAAATGACTTCAGAAAGAAAAAAAATAAGAAATAGAGCACTATCTCAGAAAATATATATTTCTTTACCCTAGGCAAGGAAAAATTTTCAAATCATAAAACAATGAAGAAGATCCTAAAGAAACCAATGAGTCTAAGAAACCTTTTTAAATACATGTTGGAAATATGACCTGAAAATGAAAAGATAAAATGCAGAAGTGGTTTGCTAATATGTGACAGAAAATACTTAAAATTCTTACTGGGTGAAGCTCAAACAAACCAGTAAGAATAATACTAAATGTCCACAGAAAAATGGACAAAGAAACTTAAGACGATATACACAAGGAACATTTTCAAATATCCCAAAAGTATATGAGGAAGCTGAGCTTTATTTATTTATTTATTTATTTATTTATTCAGATATAACATATATTTATTTAATGCTCAGCATGATTTCTAAATTTTATTTTATTTTTTTTATTGGTTATGCGTATTCATGAGATACAAAGCTGATTGTCACCTCTTGTGCCCATGATGTGAGGGCCAGATTCATACTGGCAACATACCCATTACCTCATATTGCATTTGTACCTGTGTCCCCACCAATTATCCCCAACCTCCTTCTCCCTCCCGCTTTCTTCCCCACTCCACTTTGTAGCCCAAGGAATGTTCTCTCCCTCTGCAGGTCCAATGCACTACCATGGTCTTTCTTTCCTTCCTTCTTTCTCTCTTAGCTGTGCTGCAAGCTCCATTCATGTTAAGTGCCCTATGTAGAGAAACCATTTATCTTTTATACCATATTTTTACTGTACCTTTTCCATGTTTAGATATACTTACACATGCAGTGCTTATGACTGTGTTACAACTGCCGACAGCATTCAGTACAGTAACATGCTGTACAGGTTTGCAGCCTAGGAGCAATAGACTATGCCACCTAGGTTCATGTAGGCATACTCCATGATGTTCACACAAGGACGAAATCGCCTAACTACCCATTTCTCAGAAAACATCCCTGTAGTTAAGTCACACATGACTATACTGTGAAAACAACAAAATGAGGGAACGGTGGGAAAACAAAGAGGTAACTAATAGAACCAGGATTAAAAGCTAGAACTCCTGCCTTTGTAACCCTTCTACTACATCCTCCTTCCTCTCTAATTTCGATGAGGATTTTTGGTGCTTTTATTCCAAGTTTCCTCTCCTCCCACCCCATAGCACTGAGTTCAGCCAACTCTGTGGTTGTTAACACTTGACACGGTAAAGGCATCCACTCACAGAGCTGATAGGATCTGAGAAATCAATCTTGGCAGGAAGCAGGTAGCTGAAAAGCTTAATCATTTAAATAAGCCATTAACTGCTTGTGCTTTTGGACTCATGTTCATAAAGTCTGTGCCCAGACCTAGTTGCTGAAGTGTTTCACCTATATTTTCCCTTTGTAATGTTATAGTTTCAGGTCTTATACTTAAGTCTTTAATCCATTTTGAGTTGATTTTAGTGTATGGTGAGAGGTGTATACTAGTTTCATTCTTCTGCATATGGATATCCAGTTTTCCCAGCACCACTTGTTGAAGAGGCAGTCTTTTCCTCAATGTAGATTTTTGTTGCCTTTGTTTAATATCAGATGGCCATAAGCCTGAGGGGTGATTTCTGGGTTCTCAATTCTACTCCACTGGCCTGAATGTCTATTTGTATGCCAGTACCATGCTGTTTTGGTTACAATAGCTTTGTAGTATAATTTAAAGTCAGGTAGTATTATGCATCCAGCTTTATTTTTCTTGCTCAGGATTGCTTTGGCTGTTTGGGATCTTTTGTTGTTTCATATGTAGGGTAAGATTTTTTTTTCGGTCCCACCAACATTGTAGGAGTGTTCCCTTCTCCCAACACCCTCACCAGCATTTGTTATTCACCATGTTTTTGATTCTAGCCAGGCTAACTGGGGTGAGGTGGTATCTGAATGTAGTTTTAATTTGCATTTCCCTGATGACTAGTGATGTTGAGCATTTTTTCATGTACCTGTTGGCCATTTGTATGTCTTCCTTTGAAAAATGTCTATTCAGCTCCTTTGCACATTTTTTAATTGGGTTATTTGGTTTTTTTTTTTTTTTACTGTACAATTGCTTGAGTTCCTTGTATATTATGGATATTAATCCCTTGTCAGATGCATAGTTAGCAAAAGTTTTCTCCCACTCAGGAGATTGTTGTTTCACTCTGTTGATTGTTTCCTTTGCTGTGCAAAAGCTTTATAGTCTGATATAGTCCCTTTTGTTTATATTTTCTTAAGCTGCTTGTGCTTTCGGGCTCATGTTCATAAAGTCTGTGCCCAGACCTAGTTGCTGAAGTGTTTCACCTATATTTTCCCTTTGTAATGTTATAGTTTCAGGTCTTATACTTAAGTCTTTAATCCATTTTGAGTTGATTTTAGTGTATGGTGAGAGGTGTATACTAGTTTCATTCTTCTGCATATGGATATCCAGTTTTCCCAGCACCACTTGTTGAAGAGGCAGTCTTTTCCTCAATGTAGATTTTTGTTGCCTTTGTTTAATATCAGATGGCCATAAGCCTGAGGGGTGATTTCTGGGTTCTCAATTCTACTCCACTGGCCTGAATGTCTATTTTAACACCAGTACCAAGCTGTTTTGGTTACAATAGCTTTGTAGTATAATTTAAAGTCAGGTAGTATTATGCATCCAGCTTTATTTTTCTTGCTCAGGATTGCTTTGGCTGTTTGGGATCTTTTGTTGTTTCATATGTAGGGTAAGATTTTTTTTTTCCATTTCTATGATCT
The DNA here is from genome assembly GCF_000696425.1 of Galeopterus variegatus. NCBI lineage: Eukaryota > Metazoa > Chordata > Mammalia > Dermoptera > Cynocephalidae > Galeopterus > Galeopterus variegatus. The sequence goes on from NW_007727522.1 coordinate 257,279, forward strand.
ATGCCATTGGTATTTGATGGGGATTGCATTGAATCTATAGATCACTTTGAGTAGTACAGACATTTTCACAATTTTAGTTCTTCCAATCCAAGAGAATGGAATATCTTTCCATCTTTTTATGGATAGTACTGGAGGTACTAGCCAGAATGATCAAGCAAGAGAAAGAAATAAAGGTAATCCAGATTGGAAAAGACAAAGTCAAACTTTCCCTATTTGCAGATGACATGATACTATACGTAGAAAAACCTAAAGACTCTATCAAAAAACTCCTAGAGCTGAGTAATAACTTCAGTAATGTTGCAGGATACAAAATAATGCCCCAAATCAGTTGCATATGTATACTTAAATAATGAACTAACAGAAAGAGAAATAAAGAAAGTAAACCCACTTACAATTTTCACACAATAAAATAAAATACCTAGGGATCAATTTAACCAAGGAGGTGGAAAACCTCCACAATTAGAGCTACAAACCACTTCTGAAGGAAATTAAAGCTGAGCTCTATTTATAATTAAAGGTGTTAACTAATACACAATTACAATGCACAGAGCCCTTGTTAGTGGCTAGATACTATTCTGGGCATTTTCTGTATTAACCTGGTGAATTCTCACACCAGCCCAGGAAGATCAGTACTACTATTATCCCCACTTTATAGTTAAGGAGACTTAAGCATTCACAGTTTAAGTAACTCAGCCAAATTCTCATACATACTAAATAGTGGAGCTGAGTTTTGAGCTAAATTTCTGTCTTCAGAGTACAGTAACTTAATCACAATGATAACATGCCAATAATCATATACCATTTTTGTCTCATCAAATTAGCAAAGATTATCTTAAGTATTATTACTGGATGTTGCTAAGATTGGATGAGACAGATACATTTATTCAGTAATGGTGGGAATATACACTGGTATAATATTTTGAGATTATGTAGCAAAAAGTTACAAATGTCTTAAAACTATTTGAATATTTGACCTAGTAACACCATTTCTAGGAACTCATCCTAAATAAATAATCAGAATGGTGGACAAAGATTCATTTACAAAGATGCAGGAAAGGGGAGGGGGAACTAGTGAGAAGTCAGTTAAGGACATAAAACAGCTAGATAGAAAAATAACTTCTATTGGTGTATATTCGGGCTAGGAATCTATAATTAACAATAATTTACTGCATGTTATCTGTATTAGTCTGTTCTTGTGTTGCTGTACAGAATACCTGGAACTGGGTAATTTATAAAGAAAATGAAATTTATTGCTTACAATTTCTGAGCCTGGGAAGTGCAAAGTCCATCTGGTGGTGGCAACAGTCACCCAGGGGTCTCACGTTGCACGATGGTGGAAGGAGTGAGAGGAGAGAGAGAGAAGACAAAGAGACAGAGAGAGAGACAGAGGAGAGAGTGAAGAGAAAGAGAGACTCTCCTCTTCTTTAAAGCCCTGAGAACCACACCCCTGACCACCATTTTTAATCCATTCACTACTGCACAGTCCTACAATCCAATCACCTCTTCAAGGCTCCACCCTCCAATTACCATAATAGGATTTCCCACCCTCTTAACAGTCACAGTAGGGGCTAAGTTTCTAATACATAAAACTTGGGGGACCAATTCAAGCTTCAGTGAGTTTTGGGGGACATAATTCAATCCACTACATTATCAAATGGCAATGGAAGAGATCAAATGTCCTCATAACAAAGAAATGATTACATTTTGCAATGATGAATATACTAATTACCCTGATTTGATCACCACACATTATATACATTTATATATATATTTATTGAAATATAACTCTGTACACCACAAATATGTATAATCCATATGTTTCAATAAAAAAGATATTTGTTACAACATTTTTTCTTAGCAATTAAGAGAAATGAAACATACATGTGATAACATAGATGAATTTCAAATGCATTATGTTAAGTGAAAGAAGCCAGATTCAAAAGTGTACATATTGTATGATCCCATTTATGTGGCATTTTAGAAAAGTTAAAGCTATAAAGATGTAGGATAGATCAGTGACTGCCAGTGGTTAGGAGTGAGGAAAGATTTGGGGCGGTGGTTACATGGCTTAACGTGTATGTCTAAACTCAGAACTGTATAATAATAAAACACAAATATTATAAGATGTAAAGTAAAAAAAAAATTAACTTGTTAATTTTTTAAGTTAATTAATCTGTTGACAGATTACTATTTAGATATACACTAAATTTCTAACTATTCTAAGAAAAAGATGATTGTTTGACATCCTTTTAGTTTTTAGATTTTTAATACTCAAAAACTCAGTGTGGCCAATTTTAGTTATCTTGTAGTGTGTTTATAGGTCAAAGCCCCACATCACCTCTGGATTCACACTTAGATGCAGACAAGCTTGGAAAGAAATGAGTTATAGAGTCAAGGTCTTTTTTTTTTTTTTTTTTTTTTTGCTTTTTATAATGTGAAATTCTGAAATATCACTAATTATTAAAATAGTAATATAATTATTAAAATAATTTTCAGATTTAAAATTGATTCCAGAGGAAAATGCTATGTGCAGGTAATTTTTCAGCATACTCCTATTTTTTGGTGGAATAGTACTTCATGAAGCAGATATTCAAGTCAGTCTCTTTGATATTTTATATTGTTGGGTTAACTGTCCTGCTTACACAATTACACGTAAAATGGAAAAATTTTGTCCCACTAATACACTTCAGTCATTCAACTATAACCTCAATCTCAATCTTCCAGCCTATTCAATTTTTCTATTAATGAAATAAAGGAACATACTTACCACTGATATCTCTAGATGGACTCTGCTCCAACCCTAATTCAACGACAGTCATGAGAATGCTATCTATCAATGTGATAGTATCTCTAACTTCTATAAAAACACCTTTTCAGTCCTAGCCTTTTATAGTACCCTTTTAAAATAAACGTTAAAATAAGAAATAGCCACATAAACAATGTTTTTGTACTTTTTTGGATGCTTCGATTATATATTGTATGGTTATTTAGAAAATGTAACTATGGATATTATATTTGTCACTATCTGATTGTTCTTAGGTCAGTGCTATTGGAACACTACGGGACAAGAGCCTGAGGTATGAAATTGTGTTCCAACAGCAAAATGTGCTTCCTCTAGGTACCAACATGTCTTGCTTTTCCATTCATACTGATCCTTGCTGAAATGTCACCTGCCCGGTGAGGTCTTCCTTGGATGCCCTATCCAAAAATTAGGAACTTCTTCTCTACCTACATATTTAACTAATGAATCTTTTTTATTGTTAAAAGCAATATGAAAATTCATGAGAGTTAGAAATTTTTGTATGGTTTGTTCACTGTTGTATTTCCAGCTTCAAGAATTGTTCCTTGCATGGAATAAGCACTCAATCAGCACTAGCTTAATCAATCCATCAGTAATGGCTTCCCGCTCACCCAATTCTTAATACTGACAGGAATCACCTAGTTGGATTCTATCACCNTTTTGTATGGTTTGTTCACTGTTGTATTTCCAGCTTCAAGAATTGTTCCTTGCATGGAATAAGCACTCAATCAGCACTAGCTTAATCAATCCATCAGTAATGGCTTCCCGCTCACCCAATTCTTAATACTGACAGGAATCACCTAGTTGGATTCTATCACCAGATATGAATAGGTTATTGTACACTGTAATAGATTCCTGGGTGCCTCTCTCACTTGTGTCTCGATCCTTTACACATCACTTTGATGTATTGGACACATTTTGAACCAGGTCCTTTCCCTCACCCCGCTTCCATTCCTAATTCTGAATTATGTTTTATACACACATATCCTTGGTTCCATTTTCTAGCACTTCTAAAAGTTAAAAACACGAATTCTGGAGTTAAGTGTTCCATTGGTAAATAAGTGAGATAATATTTATTCAGTTAACTTTTGTTTGTTTGTTTCTGGCAGCTGGCCAGTACAGGAATCCAAACCCTCGACCTTGGTTTTACAACACCAGGCTCTAAGCAACTGAGCCAACCAGCCAGCCTAGTGAGTGAGATAATATAATGAAACTGCCTATTCCTGTGCTTGACCTGTGGATATTCACCAAATATATAGGATGATACACTAGATGCATTTAGTAGACACAGTCAGACACTTAAATGGGAGTAGAGATTTGCATTTATTCCACAAGTGTCTATTATAAAATGGGGATCTTTCAGGTATCAATGACGTAGTAGAAGCAGAACAAAATCTAAACACTAGTAGAAAAGGGGATACAAACTCCTAAAATTTCATTGGCACAACAAAGGTTCAATGTCAACATTCTCATGAGATGCATATACCAAGAAAAATAATCTGTTCTTGTCCAACCTAAAATTTGGAAAACAGCATACTAATATATCATGAGGTAAGAATTCTAAGGGTTTTATGAAATATTTCTTAAGATTAAAAATAATTACTTTATGAAAAGAAAAATGAGATAACTTAGCTGTCTATGACAGCATTTTGTGAAAACTTCTGCATAGGTTTCTTGTTTTCAAGGGAAAAGTAGATAACATTTGTATAACAAAA
>NW_007727522.1:262502-264797 GCF_000696425.1 Galeopterus variegatus
TTTGAGTTTTTGTATCAAAATGTTAAATCAATGATTTCCTCCTCAACAGTAAATGAGAACAGAGCCACTTAGTCCAACACCATATCTTTTTTTATCAGCAAACACAATATGCTACCTGTCTAGTTTGAGCATTGCAACCACTGAAGTGTAAATTCTTTATTACTTCAGGGTCATTGATAGAAAGCAATAAAGTGTATTCCAAGAAAAATTTATTCAGCATTTTCCTGGAAAAAATATTTCATTACCATGAAGTAAAGAACAAATATTTAAAAGGGATTTTTGAATTAGATAAAAACTAAGTACATATTAACATCAATATATTATAATGATTTGATGCTAAATAAATTCCTTTCAAACTATAAAATGTATATGATTTTTATTGCAGTTAAATAAAGTTCCTTCTACTCTCTAAAGTGTTTCATCCTGTCACTGCTCATTAACTGCGCAATCTGAGGGAGCTTGAATAACTGGTTTAGAATCCAGTTAAAAAGTCATTTCTCTACAAATTCTCCCGTGATTTCCAAGGAAACTTTAAATCTTCTATGTCTGTTTACTACCGGTGTGCTTCTATTACACTTTCCTTTATCTGCTTATGAGCTGTTTTACTCATAAGATTGTGGTTGAGGATAAGGACAGTGGCTTTCTCTCTTATAGTCTCAGTGCCTAGATTGGCATTCAACCCAATGCAGTACCTTAAACGTTTGTAGAATAAATCAATAAGTGATCTTCTTTGACACAGTCACAAACTACAGCTATTATCTGTGATTCATTCACTTATTCTTACATTTAAATGTACAAGTAATTATGGACTGTAGTAAAAAATCAATGGGATGAAGTAAAGAGGAAAACCAAGGAGAGGGACCTGCTAAGTGTAGGTGAATAAAGAACTGCTTCTTGGAATAGGTAACTTTAAATTGGCATTAAGTAGCCAAGTGAAGGGTGAGGAGAAACCATGAGTGGAAAGGGTAGAGGAAACAGCAATAAAAGAGGACAAGACAAAGAGTGTAAAAAACCTGCAAGTAACAAAAACCAAGAGACTAATGGAACTAGTCCAGCCTTTCCACTGACAGTAGAGGCATTAAAAGGATTTTTGGAAAAATAAACTAAAGAATCCATCAAAAGGACTCAAAACATAATTTTAATCTTATGTTCTGTTTGCACTTAGTACCATTATTTTCACATATTAAGGAAAGCCTACGTGAGTTTACTATATCATAGCTTAAGAATATAACTCTTGATAAAACAGAAATTTATATAAACACAGGGGTAAAGACTTTCCTTTTTAATTATTTTTAGCGTGTACATATGCTCTGATTTTACCCATGAAATATTAATAGTGACTAATATTAATACTATGTGGGTTTGGGGTAAGGAGAGCAATCAATAACTCCATGCTCTGACCTTTCCATTCCTTTTATTTTCTCTAGGAAACAAATAATGAAGATTTACAATTATTCATTGCAGCATTAGATAGGACTAGGTAAACAAAAAGATGAAAAGCTCTTGTTCTTTATAAAAGAAAGCCCTGGGTAGACTTGGTTAAATGGAATAAATAGTGTTAGTTTAAAATGGATTTATGTAATCAGGCAGATTTTTATCTTTTAATTATATTTGAAGCAAAGAATGAACATCTATTTTTCTTATATGGGCTGAAATCACAAGACAGATAAAATAATCATATTAAAAACGCTTTTGTTTAAACACGTTATTGGAACAATGCTCATAATGGTTTTGCTGGTATATTTCAATGCTCATTTTTACAATGCTGTTATGTGGTGGAGATGTGTACAAGCTTATTTTAAAATCTTCTATTTATAATAAGTATAATATAACATATTAGACATATGAAAATTAACTCAAGGATTCATTGAAAATCACCTGCTATCTTTTTATATTTTATATTGATTTAAAAACCAACATATGCTCATTGTTGAAAACAGGGCAACTCAGAAATACATAAAAGAGACAAAGTAAATCATCTGTAATCCCACTCAGAAGTAACCACCATTAACATTTTGGTGATTTCTGTCCAGTCATTTTCTGGATGTATTACACATATACATGCAAATTTACCAGTTGAGATCTTGCTGATTATATTATCTGTACCTTATTCATTCACTTTATGTTTCATTATCATGATTATGAATGTCTTTAAAATTTTTCTAAATAATTTGCTATAATGACTATATAATCACATCATGTGGACTATTATATATCCATTCATATTTTAAGACGCTTAAAATATTTTACAATTTTCTAACTATTGTAAATAATACTGCAGTGAATACCTTTGTA
>NW_007727522.1:265056-270273 GCF_000696425.1 Galeopterus variegatus
TGCTGATTATATTATCTGTACCTTATTCATTCACTTTATGTTTCATTATCATGATTATGAATATCTTTAAAATTTTTCTAAATAATTTGCTATAATGACTATATAATCACATCATGTGGACTATTATATATCTAACCATTCATATTTTAAGATGCTTAAAATATTTTACAATTTTCTAACTATTGTAAATAATACTGCAGTGAATACCTTTGTATATAAATATTTAGGCTATACTTATGATTATTTTCTTAGGATAAGTTCCTAGAAAGAGAATTACTGATTTACAGGACTTAAACAATTGAACTACTGTAGATGCAGCTTATCAATTGAAGAACGCATCATCTTATACTCCTGCCAGCCATATGAGAGTGCCAATCTTACAAAACCCTGGATACTTGGGGGTAATGTAGTTTCTTTTAATCATTCAAAGAAAAAATTTTTTTGGTGGCTGGCCAGTGTGGCGATCCAAATCCTTGACCTGGGAGTTACAAGTCCACACCGTAACCAAATGAATTAACCAGCCAGCCTAGCAATTCAAAAATTTTGACATGTGAAAATAGTTGCTAATTATACTTTTAAGTTACATTTATCAACTTATAAATGAAATTAAGTTTTCCATAGTTTTTTTTAGCTACTTTCATTTCCATAAATTCTCTACGTCCTTTGTGTATTTTTGCAATAGAGTTTAAATAATTCATTTTTCTTAGTTTTTATGCATTAAAAAAAGTTTAAAATATTTTTCCAATCTATTTCTTGGTTTTTACTTTTATTAATGATATTTTTATGAATAGGTAGGGCTCATAAATGTTTTAGTCAACTCTATCAACCTTTGATATTTTCTCCTATATATCTTTGTTCAGGAAATTTTGCACATATGATTTTTATTCCTCCTTCTTTTATATTCCATTTTTATGGTAAAGCAAGAAACTTATATATATAAAAGTTTTACATATATATATATATATATATGTAAAATGGCTAGTGAATTTCTTGAAGGATATTTATTGGTAACTATTTTTTTTCTCTTTATTATTATGGTTTACTAACCAAGTCTTAATATGTGGCATATGGGCATTTTTACATGATTATGAAATGTGTTTCACTAACCTAGTTTATTTTTGCAGTAATGCTATGATGTTTAAAATATTATAGTGATGTGGAGAGGTATAAAAATATATTTAATAATTCAAACCTTTTGAAAACCTTTTCAAAATTATAAAAATTAGCTATTATTCTAAAAAATGATCACCATGCCTAGTTCTATTCATTTATTAGTACATAAAACATTTATTGAGTGGCAACCTTATATGGCATACACTGAGAATATAGAAGTCAGTAAGATATTATAGGCATTCAACTATTAGCTTTAATTTAGAAAATGTGTAATTCTGACTTTTGAGAATTCAGGCTATTTTTGAATATCTGATCATTTAGTTATAGGCATTCTACTTAATAAATAGCAATCACAGCTATTAAGCCTCAGCCAAATTGTCTCCTCTCTCAAAAACCTTATTTTCTCACTTGAAATATTTTTGGCATTAGCTATCTCTTTCAGGAGAACAGAAGTACCCAAATTACTATAATTTCAAGGTTGAGTGAAATAGAAATAAAAGAGCTTAGATAAAGCTCAACAACTTAGCTACAGAACTAACTGTGAACAAGGTTGAAAACAAAAATCTGTTGTTTTATCTTGCTTGAAACAGTAGATGTTAAAATAACAGCAATGCAATAAAATGTTTTTATTCTTAAGAGAGAAATATTATTAACAATGAAGAAATATTTTTGTTTTGACATATATAAAGTGTGTTATAATAAAAACATTCCAGAATCTTCCATTTTAAAACATTCAGAACACTGTTTTGGTAAAGAACATTCTTTTAAAAAGCCACTCCAGTGAGTGATTATGTCTAGAAAGGGGTAAAAGATAGTTCAGAATTAGAGAGATGTTTGCCAAGAAACTCACGTTCCCACACTGAAGAAAACAGATGGCAGCAGTGACAATGAAAACTTGCAGCCGATCCTGTCTGGCACACTTTCAAAATGGCCATTTATATTTTCTAGCACAAACAGCCAACTGCTGTCCTCCTTATGGTGTATGCATGGATATAGAGGAGAAAAAAAAAATGCAGGATTGCACTTGAATCTTTTTAACAGAGGAAATGCATTAAATCTGAAAAGGGGGTGAGCTGATGGCATGCCCCTTGCTGGCCAGGAATCTCAGTTTTCTGAGATTTCACAGGCAGTCTCGTCATCACTGAGTCTTTTCCTCACCTCTTTCCAGGTCGAAAACATTGCCAGCTGCTCCCAGACCACTTACTTACTCCCCTTCCACCCTGGTCTCTGTGTTTTTTGAGCCCTGTTTAGTAACTACCATTTGATTTCTGCTTCCAGTCAGAAGAGGATTTCAGTCCACAGATGAACACTGCTAACTTGGACCATCTCTCCTCTCATGCAACAGCTGGAGTCAGGGTAGACAGGAGGTGCTCAGTTTCCATGGGCTAGGGTTACAGGACAAACCTCTGGGTTTCAAGCTGTTCCCCAACATCTCAGGCTCCTCTGCTAGGCCCTCCCCTAGAGGAGAGTCACTGTTGCTTGTTGGACCTATTTTTGGCACCAACATGAGGAAATTGAGACCTCAGGAGGTTGACTGATGCAAATCTAGTGGCTGGGCATGCTCAATAGAGAGAGGTTATATAACCCTAATAGCCAAGCATGTTCAGGAGAGGAGAGTTTATCCTTTCAATGACCTTCCACTAGAGGCACTGGAGAAAACTGAATATTCTAGATGTTTTCCAGCAGGTATGTCAGAATTTTACCAATGAGTAGGCTCCAGAAAGAGACCAAGCAGGCATGTGCAAGACTCCTCCAGAAAGAGACCAAGCAGGCATGTGCAAGACTATGTTACATACCTGGGAGCCACCCTTTTAGTTAAATATTCATTACAAAGCATGAATATGTGTTAAATATCAAAACTATAAAAGTTGAATCCTGGTAGAAGGTGGTATAGCTGCTCACTGTCTCTACAGCCAGCCCGCACTTTGCCTGAGGTATGTATGTATTTCTTTTTGCATCAAACTTGCCTTTAGCAGGCTGCTATTCACTCTGGGGCCAGCTGCTCTTTGTCTGTAAATGTGTATTTTTCACCTTTGTATTAAACTTGCTTGTGTTGGTTGGTTGCTTTACTGGAGCCCACCCGAACCTCATGGTTCATACTGAAAGTTCATACTTACTTTTGTGTTAAGCTTATTTCTAAGGCGCTGTTGCTCACTCTTTTGATCCAGCCACACTTTGTACTAAACCTTAAGTGTGAATTTCTTCCTTTTGTATTAAACTTGGGGCAGACCCTGCGCAGTCTCTGGAGCTAAGCCACAATTTCTCTGTGAAGACTGTACTTCTTAACTGTTTCATTAAACCCGTCTTCACATTGTACTGTGACTCTGTCCTGGAATTCTTTCCTGTGGTGGAGTCAAGAACCTCCTAGAGGATGGGGTAGGTTGAGGGCTACTGGGCCTTTCCTCTCCTCTGATATCAAGAGGATACACAGAAATGAAGTGTCACAGCAGAACAGAAGCAAGCAAGAAAGGTCACTGAGTCCTAGCACATTTGGGGTCATGGAATTCACAGGAGCTGAAAAGCCTCAGAACCTAAACAGAAAAAATATGATAGCCAGTAACACAGACTTTGACAATTTGTGCAGCCCTTCCTCTCAGACGGAGAGCTTTTATATCACTGAACAGAAATCAATTTCCTAGGATTTGGTGAGAGCAAAGAGAAAGACCTGCTAGAAAGAGTGATGTGAAGACTTGAAGAAACACAGCTCCTTTTCAGGTAGTTTGTGAAACAAGTTATAATGTTTTCAGGTAGTTTGTGACACAAATATCCATTCCAGAGAGAAGAGCTAGGTTTTATTCTATAAGCATAGGGGAAGTGAAATAATTGGTTAAAAGATAACCTATGAGGTGCTGAATCATGGAATTGGTCTTGGGGATTTCATCCTTCTCTCCTTACCAAACAGTGAATCTAATACCACCCTGTCTTAGCTTCAAGAATATGAGATATTGAATACTTTTCTCAGGCTGATATGAGACAAAATGTTAAAATCAGAAAATGAATTTTATCAGTAGGGTTTATATCAAACTTATCTCATCTTCCATATCTCACATGCGTTATTTTGTAGGTCTGCCACTAGCCTGTGTAGCAAGTGCCTTTGTACAGTTCCATGGAGCATGACACTTAATCAGAAAATGAATTTTATCAGTAGGGTTTATATCAAACTTATCTCATCTTCCATATCTCACATGCGTTATTTTATAGGTCTGCCACTAGCCTGTGTAGCAAGTGCCTTTGTACAGTTCCATGGAGCATGACACTTATCAAGCAGAGTGTCATTTGGATTTCAGCTACATAGACACTAGGTTGTGCAAACATAAGTGGTACACAACCTGTACAGCCATATATATCCCTCCTGAGTACTATCACGGAAGCACCCACCCAAAACAAAAACTTTGGTTTCCCCATCATGCATAACATCAACCTGTATCCAGCTGGTCACCGGGCTCCATCCAATCTGTATTCCCTCCATCTGTATGTTTTCATCCCCAATGCCATTTTCTTAGCTAATGATATCTCACCATTCCCCAGTTGATTATTGCTATAATCTAACTGGTATCTCTGCCTCTGTTCTGGGTTTCTAAAGCATCCTTCAAATAGCTAAAATAAATTTTGAAAACCTCAGCATGGTACAAAGACTCTTTAAATTCCTATCTTTGCCTGTGTTTTAGCCTAGTTTCCCACTGCTTGCCTACATATAGTCACGTGTACCTGCTCTGCACTTCTTCCAGTGTTCTCTCAGTTTCATCAATTCATACATTCTGCACTTCTCTATACATACATTCTTCCTAGGCTAATTCTCACATGTGCTCAGCTAAATCATCTTCCTGCTCAGAAACTTTCTCCAAACACCGAAGGCTCTTCAATGACCTTTCTCTGTATTCAGTGAGTATCCATTTCAAATATTTACAATCCTAATTGTAGCACTCAAATTTTCTTGTTTTATTTATCTATTTTTCATTAGAATGTGATCTACTTGAAGGTAGTTATGGACAGATTTCTGATTACATGTATAATAAATTTTGTGAACATGTGCAAATATATGTTGAAATTAACAATAGATTAATATGTGTTTGGAGGATTTCATTCTTGGAGAGCTAAAAAAAA
>NW_007727522.1:270367-271231 GCF_000696425.1 Galeopterus variegatus
AAAAAAATTTCAGCAACGTGGTAACTTTTTCCATTTCAAATGTTAACACACAAAAGACTGGTTGGAGTCCAGTGAAAATTTGAATGAGGCAAAATATGCAAATTTTGGCATTCATAAGTCAAAATCTTTCACCGATCTTCCCTTCTTTATCAATACTTACCCCCTAGATGATTTCATTCAGTCTCATTAGAACATATTACATTTTCTCCAGTTTAGCCCTACATGAAACAGTTCACTTATACTGAGAAGCCAAGTTGTATGAAAGAAACATATCTTAAACATTAGAATCATTGCTTATTTCACTCTACAAAAGGAAAGTGGAAACAAAGATTAAGAAAATCACAAACATAATTCTGCCATCTGTACTCATTCTGGGGCATGGGCTCTTTGAGCAGAATAGTGAACTGAAACAACAGGACCACTTCAATTATGTTCATATTCATTCATCTCTTTTTCTCTCTCTTTCTCTCACTCTTCAAGTTGAGTTTGAATTGATGGAGGAAATTTATAGAAGTCACTTCTAGCCATTAGAATATCTTCTTATGGTATTTACATAACTTGCAAGACTTTTTGGTAGTGAGGTCTCATGTACTGTGCTGTGGTAGTGTACTGACAAATTAAATGCATTACATGAAACACAGCAATTACGTTATCAAGTAAAGAAATATTTTTTAATATATTTGATGTACAAGGAACTATATTAGATGTTAATTGCTTCAGATTTATACCTGGCAATTAAAACCATTTTTACGTGCTGGCTGGTTAGCTCACTTGGTTTGAACATGGTACTGATAACACCAACAAGGGTTTGGATATCCTAACTGGCCAGCTGACAAAAAATAAATAAATTTTAATTTTTTTTTT
>NW_007727522.1:271890-316106 GCF_000696425.1 Galeopterus variegatus
TTTTTTTTTTACTTTTTCTTCAATGTTTATCATATTCTTGAGTTTTTTAAAAGAATAACGAAAATAGTCCACATTTATAATTGCATATTTACAATGTGTTATAATTATGACCTCAAAAGGTTAAATGTTTTAGGATACTCATAATAATATAACAGTATTAATACCCTCAAAGTTTAAATACACAATTTTCAATCCTTTCAGTAATACTTGTGTTTTACAATCTACAATTTTTTTTGTTTTTTGGTTTGGGTAATTATTTTCTTCTCATTAAAATGTTATACCATTACATCCACTGAATCATTTCAATTAAAAACAAATAGCCCATTACTTAACATCTTGGACATAATCTTAAACCTCAGGAATTTTAAATAAATATTTTCTAGATTGCTTTTAATAAAAAGGACAAGGAGGCTTCATAGTTATCTGCTAGATAAAATTCTCAACTGACTCAAAACGGTACAAAGTTTTTTTTCTACAGTGCTTTTAGATAAACTCTTAAACAAAGAGACACATAGCATGAATGTCTAATAGTCAGATTGTATTCAAAATTGGTACTTTAGAAATTCCCCTTAAAAATGAACAAGAAAAAAATGAATAATTATTTTTAAGTCTGGTGTTTGTAAACAACAGTCCTTTGGAATCAAAATATCTACTAAATGTAAAATTAAAGATGATTTTGGGTAAGAAGCAATGCTTACTAGAAAAGAAGAAGTTTGTAGGGGTATGATTTTCTACTTACTACTCTGGTGTCTTTTTTTTTTAATAAGTCCCAAGAGTTTCTCAGAAAAGAAGAAGTTTGTAGGGGTATGATTTTCTACTTACTACTCTGGTGTCTTTTTTTTTTTTTAATAAGTCCCAAGAGTTTCTCGTTTTGCCAAACTAAAGCAGAGAGTTTATAGTTTCTAGTCCCTATGGCTTTTCTGCTACTCTGACAAATCGTTATAACATAGTGATAGGTGTTTTATTTCCAGAAGTAATATTTGGATTTGCTGTTTTACTTCCATAACAACTTCATATCCCATGATATTTAAGGGTCCTTTGGATTTCCTAAACAAATCTTAAAATGTCCCCTTTGTCCTTTTACTCTACAATAGATTTATTCAGCACCTTCTGTATTCCAGGCTCTGTACTAATTGCTGACTATAGTAGGGTAAATAAAAATTAGCTTTTGTCCTCAATAAGCATATAGCATGCAGAAAAAGATGAGTAAATATCTGCCACTGAGACTCTGAATTTTAGCCCACTTTAAGTCAAATAAAAGAAAAATAAAAATGTGTTAGGTAAAACCTATTCCTGAATTTGCTTGTTCTCACAGAAGGCAGCCACAAATTTAGCCACATAAACGTGAAAATGTTACTCAGTGATTCATATTCATTGTTTCTCATTAAATGATTTTTCTTTCATTTATTTATTCACACTCCAGGTATTTTCTAGGTGTTTTTCCTGGGTCTATGAAGATGAACAGAAGAAAATCTTGCCATCCAGAATTTTCCCAAATAAAAATTGTTACGGGAAGTAGTCATGGTTTGGCTAGTTTTCTCAAGGAATTTAACCAACCAAACAGCTAATACTTACTATACAAAAACCAAGTACATGCTTTTCTCTGTGGCTTGTAGCAGGGAGAGACAAAAAGTCTATATCCCCTGACTTGAAATAGTCTTAAAATTTGGTTTAAAACCCAACTGAACATGGATGAAACAGTTTAGAAAATAATGAGTATTTTCAAAAGCTGAAATGAGGGCCTTTCCAGTGTCAGAAAAATATGACCATACCAAGTAAGAGTGCACATGTTTAAAGATCTATTATTTCATGCAGTGTGACTCTCCCTTGCTAATTTATGTGGGGCTGACCTCTTCCTGCCCCACCATTCTTTTCCCAATTTGCACAGGTACCTATTTGCAATGTTACTTATAATAGCCCTTGAGTTAAATGAAAATTTTCCAAAAATACAAGAAATTCTGCAAAAAACTAGGTTCTATGAAATCTGTGTCCTGGATTATATTGTGCACCATTGTATCCCCAGTGCTTTATACAGTAGATGTAGACACTTGCAGAATGAATAATGAATGAATTCTGTGGGCTAAACATTATTAGGAAAACTAAATTACCATTTTATTTATTTTCATTATAACAACTGTTAAATTTGGAGTGAATGAGTGCTATCTTGAGAATGGACTGAGCACGATGGTGATTCTGTATATTCTGTTTAGGCTTAAAAATGAAAATAAGAAAAGGCAGAAAAGAAGAAACTGCTCAAGAAATGGAGGCCATTAACAGATAAATTATATGCTAGATCATGAGATCATGATTAATACATTATTTTACGTTAACATTTGTTTTGAATAAAGTTTTCTATCAATTGAGTGTGCTGAGTAATGGGGATTTATCACAGAATCAATTTCTGAACTACTAATTTTTTACAATTGAAAATTCTCAACATTTTAGCAAGACAGGGCCAATGATGCACCTTCAAGGAATCCATCATAATCCTGTTTTAAAGCCAGCTTTAAGTTTACAAAAGTAAGGTTACTACTACTACATTCAATTGGACCTTTCAATCAGTAAAAACCAGTAGATGTTGTCTCTTTGATCCTGAACTCTTCAAGCACAAATGTTAAGTAGAGTCTCCATTAATGAGCTATGTTAGCTATCAGTTGTAATTCCAAAAGGCATTTTTAAATGTAAACCACACACTTTTCAATTCTATTATGCCATTTTCTGATATAACAGCTTAGCAAAAAGTTAAAACTTGTATCTGTTTGGACGTATTCACACACATACATGCACACACAGAGCACAGAAATAGTTAGGACACTTTGCAAAATACCATTCACCTTACACTTTTATTGTTAGAGAATGAAAGTAAAAGGACAGACACCATGAAAAGACTGTTATGGAATTTTCACATCTTTTTAGCTTTTATCTCTGAAGTCAATGAATTTCAGAAATATGAAAGCAACTATTATAGTAGGGTTTTTTCCCATCACTTTAAAGATAGGTCATAAAGATAGTTTTATGATGTGTCAACCACAGCAGATTTTGTTCTAGGGAAACTTTAAAAGTATATATGGTGGCCATTTTAAGCAGAACCTACAAAAGAAGTGCCCAGGGTTATTCTGTAATAAAATTCACAATATACTGACAACGAAGCTCTACTTATGTCAATAGTACCATGATCACTGGGAAACTATCCCAAAAAGCTCATCATAGAAGTGCCCAGGGTTATTCTGTAATAAAATTCACAATATACTGACAACGAAGCTCTACTTAGGTCAATAGTACCATGATCACTGGGAAACTATCCCAAAAAGCTCATCAGATATTTTATATTAATCTAAAAATTTGGAATCACTTAAGG
The DNA here is from genome assembly GCF_000696425.1 of Galeopterus variegatus. Taxonomy (NCBI): domain Eukaryota; kingdom Metazoa; phylum Chordata; class Mammalia; order Dermoptera; family Cynocephalidae; genus Galeopterus; species Galeopterus variegatus. Next base: position 275,249 of record NW_007727522.1, read on the forward strand.
CAAAATTCCTGTGGGGAGATCAAACAGGCATCTTCAGGCAATGTAGTTAATGTTAGTAACAGAGGCTTTAAATTCAGACACACTTAAATTAAGAATCTTGGATAAATCTTTTTTAACACTTTGAATTTTCCACTGCTTAGTATTACACTATCCACATTTATTTGGAGTAGTAGGACCAAAGAAGTATGGTTATAGGAACACTTTCAGTTTAATTCAACTTTCTATATATAGAAAGGACAAAGGACAGTAGTAATCATTTGATGTAGGGCATAGTGGAGATATACAAGATGGGTAAACCTAGATGATTGTAATTTTGCAAAAAGGTGAAAAGGCGATAGAAACAAATCAATAAAATAAGCAAACATGGTCATATAAAAGTCAGGCAGTCCGGACTAAAGAGAAAGAGCCTGACTTTGAGAGATGGGTAATCCTGAACAGATGTAGAAGAGGGATCAAAGGCAGAGGGACTGAAGATACCAGCACATTTAAACATCAAGGCCTTCTTGTAGTAATTAAACATTTTCTGTGTTTGTCTAGACTAGCTATTATCAAAAAGACAGAGAGTAAAAAATGCCGGCTGGCAAGGATGTGGAGAAAAAGGAACCCTCCTACACTATTGGTGGGACTGTAAATTAGTGTAGCCACTATGGAAAACAGTAGGGAGGTTCCTCAGACAACTACAGATAGAACTGCCCTATGATCCAGCAATTCCTCTTCTGGGTATATACCCAAAGAAATGGAAATCAGCATGTTGGAGGGATACCACCTGCATCCCCGTGTTTATTACAGATCTATTTACAAGAGCCAAGAGTTGGAACCAACCTAAATGTCCATCATTAGATGAGTGGGTAAGGAAAATGTGGTATATACACACAATGGAATACTACTCAGCCATTAAAAAAATGAAATACTGCCATTGGCAGCAACATGGATGAACTTAGAGGAAAACATGTTAAGTGAAATAAGTCAGGCACAGAAGAAGAAATACTGCACGTCCTCACTCATAAGTGAGAGCTAAAAAATAAACAAATATATTTTAAAAAAAGAAAGATACAGCAATCACAATAATACATTGAAATTTTAAAAGGAGAGAACAGAACTGAGATTACCAGAGTTGGTAAAGGGAGAGGGGAAAAGTGGTAAAGAGTCATGAAAAACGATTACATTGTATAATGTTGAATATACTAATTATTCTGATTTGAGCATCATATATTACACACAGAAACTGATATTCAACTCTGTGCCCTACAGATATGTACAGTCAACTATGTTACAATAAATATTTTTTAATTATAGAAAAATAAGTAAAAATAAACATCAGGGCCTAAGTTGGAGAAGAATGGAAGGTGAAGTTGGATAGATACACTGGAACTTTTGGGATGTGAAATTATTCTTTATGAGTTAGTTGTAGTGTCCCAGGTAGTATTGTTAAATAGGATATATGTATACTGGCAATGACAGGTGTCAACCTGCACATGGTGAGGAGGGAGAAGGGAAGCAACTCCTGACTCCCCATAAAACACCTGGAATCTCATGATAACTCAAGTCCTAATTTCAGCTCTCGATCCTGTAACTAATTGTTGTATTCAAACTAGACCAAAATTTCAAAAATCAATAATAATGGTAAACCTAAAAACAAGCATCCAAACTAATAAAAATAACTGGAATGATGTTTACTTCCTTTTAAATATAAGGAAAGGAAAACTTTTGAAAGCAAAATACACTATATTTTTGATAAAGCTAAGGATTCAGAGGATTTATGGGTTACTTTTTGACAAATTAGAAACACCAGTATACCTGTTTAACCAAGGCAAAGTGCTTTGGTTCTTCTAATATGTTAAAACAGTGTTTTTGTTTTTGTTTTGTTTTGTTTTGAAGATGTGAAAAATAGTCACCTGAACACTTTCTTTATAATCATATCCTTACCCTATGGTTTAGCATCTATCTGTCCTTTGTTTCACCTGTATTAGCTTAATTTCTCCACTTGAATTAAAACCTCAGAAGAATGAAAACTGAGCTTATTAATGGGTTGAATTCCTTATTTTTTTTTGGTGGTGGGAAGGATAAGAAGTAGTGGTATGGGGGAAGAATGGTAAGGTGGTTGACTAAATAACAAATATGAATGACCTGAACTGTCACATTTGCAAAGAGAGTGCAATGTACAAACATGCTCATTTTGCTGATTTCACAAAGTATGGAGAATAGAATACTTTCATCATGCCAAATACTAGGAGGTCAGTGCGCAGCAGCTGACAATGAGCTGCAGCGTTCCTTGTGAAAGGTCAAAAGCTAAAACCACTAATCCAAATGCTGATAAAAGAAGATGTCTGGGGGTGTTAACATGCGCTGATGTTTTCTTGGGTCCTGCTTTTGCTAGTACAACATGTCTTTCTTTTCTGTCTCTATGCAGTGATGTGGGGACAATGAGCTGCAGCGTTCCTTGTGAAAGGTCAAAAGCTAAAACCACTAATCCAAATGCTGGTAAAAGAAGATGTCTGGGGGTGTTACAATGCGCTGATGTTTTCTTGGGTCCTGCTTTTGCTAGTATAACATGTCTTTCTTTTCTGTCTCTATGCAGTGATGTGGGACACACAGCCATTTTTCAGCTCATGCTCTCGGATTCTGGGTGAGCAGCCCAACTACGAATTCTCTGGGGACCCCTGTAAATTACGTAGATACTGCCTAAGAGAAGCAAGACCTAGAAAGTTGCAATGGTCACAAAGTAGTAGCAATTAGAGTTCTGGATTAGAGGTTTGCTTATTTTAGTTGCTTACTGAGCTTCTCTCTTGAGTGGAGAACAGGGAGAGAAGAAAGAAGTGGGATGAAATCTTTTAATTTTTTCTTCTAATGAGGACTCTATTAGCGTCTCCTGTGAATTTATATGACAATGCGTTTCAACAAAGTGCTGAAAGACGAAAGTAAAAGGACAAGTTGCAAAGCTAAGGTGATCATTGGTTCTTTCGTCTTTGTCCACTTAGTTGAGTTTGTAGCGAAACAATCTGTAATAATAGTGTTTTTCTTTGTTGAAAAGGCATTTGGAAAGAAAAGACAATGATTTAATAGATTTTATAATTTAACTTGTTATATTATGTTTATAATATGCTATTTATAGATTTATTTTTCTTTACATGCATTTCAGAACCATCAACTAATTGGTTTTAATGTATTTTATATATTACATGAATTACATAGTTAAAACAATAAAGATTATTGCTAACTATCATCATAAAAAGCCTTTATGTTAAGTGAATAAAAAGTATATAAAATTGAATGAACCTTATGTTATCATATAGGTAAAATAATATGTATACAAAGAAAGATGAAAAGAAAAGTAAAATGGTAGCATCAATTATGCTTGGTGGGGGGACTTTTTTTATTTAGCAAAAATATTCTGTGATTTCATATTGCTTTTTCAATAAAAATAATAGTTCATATTGGTCATATTGATCTATAAGTGAATATTCAAATTAATCTGCTCCAATTTGCTGTTATCATAGTTCACTTATGAAACTAGGGTGAATAAATATATTCTTAATTAAATACAAAGTATCCATAAAACCATAAAAATAATTAGCTGGTCATGTTCATTATAAAATATTAATTGCATACATACAAGAAAAAATTCAAATTCAAAAGAAGACAACTAACTTTAGTACTTACATTTTATCAACTATTATTTCTAGAAAAAGACAAGGTGAGACCTTACAGTTTATGATAACAGTCTTGTTGACCATTGCTAGATTACTTTACCACCCACTAACATTGCTATCATAACATTAAAAAAAGAAAAGTTGTACAATATTAAAACTAAGCATTAAATCCATCCCACCCAGGTTACCATCCCATCTCCTAAACACCCATTTCTTGCTGAGCATTGCAATTTCCAAGGATGCTACTTTAGTAACATCTAGATGCTTCTGGGTTCCTTCTGAATATGTCAGATAACTTCCAAGCCCCTCTCTGTACAGTACAGAATACACATGTGGATACCAACATAATCTTTAATCCTCCCTAAGGCTGTTGATTTTTAGCTAGAAGTTTGAGTTCTAGAATTAGATCAGACATGTCAAGGTCTGTTACAAAATCAGCTCACATAGAAGATTTATGTGTCCTGGCAGCTTAGCAAAGAAATCCTCGATTTCAGTGAGATCAACAGAGCCATTTTTAGAAAATCACTGCCAGACCTGAAGCTAATTTTCTCTAATTCTATAACATCTGTAAGCCTCATATGGGAGTCTGGGTTTTAATCAGCCCTGCAGCCTAATAAATGGCTGGTGATGCTTCAAGAAAATAAACACCAAAAACCATTTGACAGGAAAACCACAAGATAACATAAAAGAGCAATATGAGCTACAGGCTCTAGAATACATATTGTTTTATTGACAACTTTTTAGTCTTCACAGGCAGTTAATTCAAAAATAAGAAAATGTGTTGGTGTCATAAAGGGAATTTTCTCCACTCAGATTTTTTTTTTTTTTACTAGTGTGAAACATGGTCAGTGAAACTACCGAGATCCCAACACACAGACGATGACATATTTCAATGAAAAGAAGTGATAATAGAGGAAAGAACAAAATGCAAAGTGAATCTAGGTCACAAGTGGGCTGCAGAAATGCTGGCAGTTGAATAGATATATCTTTCCAAGTTTTTAATTCTAGCCAGCTTTTAAAGTTTGCCGTCATTTATTACTTCAGGCTAAATGGAATGGTCTCTCAACAATAATTAATTCTTTAAAAGAATGTTCATTATCATATGACTTCTCATTAAGCATCACAGTTAAAGAGGCTGAAGGTAAATAGTATCAACCTTGTCCAAATAACCTTTCATAATTTCACTGTGATAAAAATATTGGTAACAATAAATATATATGCTACAAAGCCACACTTTCATAAGAAATAAGAACTAAACATTTGAATATAGTGAATCTAGAAATAAATATGTTATTACGCAAAGTGCTGCATTACATTATACAACTGAATTTAATCTTATTTGCATTTTTCTTGTAGTTGGCTAATAATACACATCCCAGACATTCTTATTAAGTTGTCAACAGAATTTTTAACACTAGTAAATAAAGAACATATGCTTTGGGAAAAGACTACACTTAAAGCAAAGGTAAACAAAGCCAGAATTAAGATTTCCTTATGTGTCTGTTAGCAATACTACAAATACAAATTCAGTATTTACAATGAGCCAGGAACTGTCTGAACATTTTACTGGTATAATTTCATTTAATCTTCACAACAGTCCTGTAAGGGTAAACACTATTGTTACTATTTTGTAGAGAAGGAAACAGCCTTGGAGAATTGAAGTAGCTTGCCCAAATCTTGCCCAAGAGTTACTACATGGCTGAGCAGGAGGTTATACCCAGTTCGTGGATTCCTGAGCTTGCACTTTTATTTCTATGTTGTATTGTCTTTTTGATCAACTCTCAGAATCCAGAACCCATTGCTGATGAGTCTGGATGACTCAATAGTAGACCACCAATCTACATTTTTATCAGGATGCATTTTTACTCAACATCTGAGTTTGTGAACTAGCTACTATGTTTCCTGTAGTTGTATTTCTTCATCCTTCTTTGCCAAAATGTAAGTGTTCCCAAATGATCTGTTTGGGGCTCTATTCAAAATCTTCAGCTCTGACCTTTTTACTAAGTGCCAGTTTTCCATTTCAAACTGTCTGCCTGAAATCTCCTCCTTTATGTTCAGCCCACACACAATATGCTTCTTACTAAAGTCATCTTCTTCCTTCCCAAATCCATCTTTTCTGCTAGATCTTCTATTTTGGCTCATCATTTTTACAATCCCTTTAGGATAGAAATGAGTGTGCATCACCACCATGAGAAATTGTATTATTATTCAAAAATATTCTATCCATCTTCCCTTTTGTGGGTTATAAAAGTGTAAGGGTATCCCATTGGCTTTGACCTTGGCCATGTAATATGCTTTGGACAATGGCATGTGAGCAGATATGACAAGTGCCACATACTTTAAGGGTCAGTTAACATTTCTGCCAGCTCTTTTGCTCTTCCCCTCTGTCTCAAGGAAAGATATCCCAAGGAGAGGCTGCCCCTTCAGTCTGGGTCTAGGAATGAGAAAATAAGTCAAGTCAAGCCACTGAGCAAACTCACAGCTGTGCCATGTATTGTGAAAAAAGGAATAAATGCTTGTTGTTGTAAGACACTGACATTAGGGTTATTTGTTGTTACTGCAAACACAGATATTCCTTTATTCTCATCTTGATATCAAATCAGCTACAATTTGCATTAGTTTTACATTTGTATCTTCTATACCTTCCTTTCTTTCTTTTTACAGGACTACTGCCCTAATTATGTTGATTATTACCTATCCCTTTGATGATTGCAATTCCATATGCATGTCTTTTTTACGTAGCTTCTGGTCTATCAAGATGACTCTTTCTCAGGTGAAATTTGATCATTGAACTCTCCTATGCAAACATCATAAATGAATCTCCAAGGGATAAAAGGAAAAAAGGAAAAGGTTTCACAAACGTCTCAGTAATCAATTGAAACAAACAGTGCTGATAGGTCAAGTCAGAAGAAGAAAGAGAATTAACCTTGCATTTAGCAACATCTATTTGACGTCAATGAAAGCCATTGCTAAATTTAACAAGAGCCATTAATGATATTAGTAAGAACAGTTTTGGAAGAGTGATGGGGTAACAGACTGAACAAAATGGATTCAAGAGACAACAGGAAGAAAGGAATTAGTGATAGCAAAAGAATTTTAAAAAATAAAGTTTCAAGGGTTTTAGTGTAAAGGAGAGCAGAGTAAGAGGGTGGAGGTTCAAGGGCAATGTGGAATTATGGGGACAGACCTTTTGTTTTGTGTTTTCTTATTTTGTTTATGTTGCTGTGCTTATGGGAATGACCTCCAAGTGGAAACAAAAACAAAAACAACAAAAAAACAAAAAACAAACAAAAAAAACTGATGATGCAGGACAGCCTAGAAATAACTGGAGCTATAACTTTGAGCCCAAAGAGGAGATGGGATCCAGTGCCTAACTGGAGTGCTTATTCTTTCACTGTAGCTGAGACAGCTCATGCATAGTAAAAGGAGGTAAAGCTGATGTAAGTGCAAACGGTAAGCGGGGAGTGAGCTGGGGTGATGAGACAGATTTGGTTTGCTTTCATTTTCTCAGGGAAATTGTAAGAATGCTAACTGAGAATGGGAAGAAAGCATTCTAAGTTTAAGGAGAAAGAATAATTGCAAAGTATTTGTTACGAGAATGGAAGAGTGAAAAGACCAGGAAAATGTAGGGTTCCTGTAGACACTCGTAACTCACTTGAGATTACTAGTCATGAACTTACTATGAAATCCATCTGCGTGATTTTTGAAGTTTTGTCTAGTTACATTCAGCTGGGCAGGAACAGAGTAGATGAAATGCTGGGTTTAATTAACTAAAGTTGAGGTTTTGCTGGTCAAATATGAAAAGGGAGAAAGAGGTAATAGAACATAAAAAATATCCAAGAAAGGATTATGGTTTTTATTTTTTATTTTTGTGGATCTTGGAATCTAACTTGCACAAAGAAGAATATGAGGACACGACAAGACAATGGGATTTTGACAAGTTGTGGCTCAATGAATCAATGGGTACCGGTCGCATTATGTTTTTCTTACAGTGGGGATAATAAAGAAAGTGAACTGGAAAAATAGGGGCAGTTGTTAGAAAGTGAAAGCAGGATGCTCAAAATTGTTTAAGTGGAGAGGGCGAAGCTTTTATTAACAACAAGTTGTCTATTGTGGCAGTGGGAGTGTGTGGCTAAGGCAGAATGCAGAACAAGATCGCTGGAGGATAAGGTGTCAAAGCCCTGAGAAGCTAGGCTGTGGGACGGTGTATGTGGATACTGATATAATGAATTATGACAACAGTAGTGTCAGGGAGTGACAATAAATGAGAGTTAAACTCTGGAATAACCCAGGGAGAGTGACAAGGTTCTTGGAATGACATCAACAAAAAGAGGTAGCAGGTTGTCTAGACAGATCATAGGGGCTTCAACACAGGTTGTGTTTATGGATGAGGGGAGTGAAAGTAAACATTTAACCCACCTCCAGGTCCAGAAATAAAAGGATGTGGGGAAGGACAGCAGGGAAGCAGAGTCCTCAGAGGAGAGGCAGGTTTCAATGAAAAGAAGGCGGTAAAGGGCATGTTACAAGAAGACCTTACTAATGGAGGTAATTTAGCTTTCTAAGAAGCATAGTGGAAGGGTTTCAGGTATTGGAAGACATGGAAAATGAAGTTTATAAAAGGAAGATTTACAGAACTATACAGCAGTGTGAGTACGGGTATTGAGGCATAACCTTATATAACCATTTCATATATATGTCTTATAAGTTTGACATATATCACAATATAGTTTGTCAATCAAATATCTTCTGTTAAAATGCTACCCAGAGGGCCGAGCCCATGGCGCACTCAGTAGAGTGCAGCGCTGGGAGCACAGCAGCGCTCCCGCCACGGGTTCAGATCCTATATAGGGATGACCGGTGCACTCACAGTGCTCACTGGCTGAGCGCAGTGCAGCCGGCCTCAAAAAGGACAAATAAAATAAAATAAAATAAAATAAAATAAAATAAAATAAAATAAAATAAAATAAAATAAAATAAAATAAAATAAAATAAAATAAAATAAAATAAAATAAAATAAAATAAAATAAAATAAAATAAAATAAAATAAAATAAAATAAAATAAAATAAAATAAAATAAAATAAAATAAAATAAAATAAAATAAAATAAAATAAAATAAAATAAAATAAAATAAAATAAAATAAAATAAAATAAAATAAAATAAAATAAAATAAAATAAAATAAAATAAAATAAAATAAAATAAAATAAAATAAAATAAAATAAAATAAAATAAAATAAAATAAAATAAAATAAAATAAAAGCTACCCAGAGGAAAACTGTATCACACACTGCTTTTGTTTAACAATAGATTAACAGAAATCATACATAGCATGCCTAAAACAAATACCCAAATATTCAACATATAATGTGTTACCCTCAAGTTAAAACTTGTCACCAAAAATGAAAAAAAGAAAAAAAGTTTAACTGATCTGAAAGAACAAGTTTTTCTGAAAACATGTGCACAGATATCTCCAAAACAGGTCGTCAGTTTGATAAAACAAGTTAAAATAATTCATACGCCCATACATTTATATTTGAAAATGTGCATATTGCCAGGGAATGAGATACATTAAATAGCACCCAGAGAAAAAAATAACTAACAATCTTGTTTTTAGGAAGTTTGGTATTTTATAATGACAGATTATCTTTGTGGTGTGGGCAAAGGCAGAATTACACAGTGTGGGTAACAAAGGGAAAAGGACAGGTGAATGTGGAAGACTCAGCATGGAGGATTCCTGACTCTGGGAGGGATAACTGGCAGCTCCAGGACCTCCTCTTGGGAAAGGGAGGAACATCCTTATTTCCACAGAGAAGGAACAGTACAGCACCTCAAACAAGCCTCTCTCCCACTTCCAGATCTGCCCCAGTAGATTTCCCCTACTAGACTTGGGTAAATAGGTCTAGGCGGGTTTTAAGAGAGAAAGCTGCAAGAGAGATGATGAGAGCTAATGATGACAGTGTGCAAGATGGGAGAGCTGACCTAAGGTGACAGGAGCATCAGTAGCAGAGAGCACTTCCCCTACTTGTCTCCTGCCACCTGTGTACCACAAAGGGTTGCAATCACCAGCTTGGGGCTCTCACGCTGTACTGAGCACCAAGATCTGCATCTGTATTAGGCCTACACTGAGCTTTGCAGTTCTGAATTACCAGCCTCATTGTTTGTATCCATACGTGGAAAATAATACGAGGTATATGAGTGCCTGTTGACTCTGACCAGTAAAGTGTCTATCAAGAAAAGAACATTCCTGTAAGTCTTAAAAATCAACCTCATTTTCTCTTAATATATTATAGATCTACAAAGTTTATAAGATATTAGAGAAGTTATAACAATATAAAAAACTGAATGTTTCATACACACATTAAGCAATGACTCCTATAGCTAGATAGGTTTTTCTCCTAAAAAATAAAATAAAATAAAATTCTGACTTCTCAATTTCGTCTTATGGCCTTTCTTCTTTGTACCTGCTAGCTTGTCACGTGGATACAATCTAAAACACACCAGACTCCATTTATGATTACTAAATTGCCTGTGGTTGACAGAATTTTGAATTAGCCTATTTGTTATTATCAGATGCATGTGCTCAGCTAAATAAAGTCATAAGACAAACAAGTTTGAGACATTTAGATGGTGCTGATTGTACTTGCAGTATTGACTTGACTTTCATGATTAATTCTGCATTGAAAACTACACATACTATTATGCAAAACAAAGCACCATAGAAGAAGAAAAGGATCCCTTGTAACTCCAGTATTCAATTTGAACACTATTATCTTACCATAATTGGTCCGATATCTTGGAAAAGCTCCAAAGCAGCAGCCGATCAAGAGTTATGATCTATTTTAGATAGAAATTAAACTATCATGGGGAAAAGTAAAATCTAAAAGTCATAATCAATACTGACCCTCACTGTGTTAATGAGTTGCTGCCATTACAATAACAATGGAATCAGAATGGTAAGAAAAGTGCCCCTTCAAAGTATGGTGATTATGCCTTTAATCCAAAGAACGTTTATGCAGGTGAAAATTTATTTTAAAAGCTTGTTTTAAGATAGGAAGCATTTAAAAGTTAATCTAAGGCTCACTCTGTATATTGCACAGACAACTTAATTTTACAAAAATGTTTCTATTGATTTTTAGAAATTGCAAGAAGGTGCCTATTGTACTGAGGCTCACTTGCTAAGGACGTGATACTCTCATTTCCACTTTCAACTACCCTTTGTACTTTCTATTTTATACCTCATCCCACACCATGTGAGTACCTACTGTGTGAGAGATCCTTTTAAGTTGAAAAAATCACTAACTATACCCTTTCCTCAAACTATTCCAGCCTGAAATGTCAGTTCCAAAATGTCCATATGGATACAATTTGAGATTCTACTGTCAACAGAATCGGGGAGGGGGCAGTTTCATAATGTACTAAAATATAAACAAGACACATTTAATACGGTAAATATATTAACTCTCCATGCTTCAGTTGCCTCATTTTCAAAATGCAGACTAATATCTTCAACTATGAACATAAAGCACTTGGCACAGCATCTGTCATATAGGTAAACAAATACATGTCATCTTCCCTTTCTCTCCTGCCCTATGTACGGAAGAGAGTAGCCATCACCTACTCTGCATGGGATTGATGGAAACTTCATCTAGTAGACAGGACTGATCATATCTCCAGTGTTCTCTCTGGAGATAATTCCATACCAGATGTAAGATCAGTGTACTGGATATCCAGTCATTCTCTAATTAAAGGAGACTCATGTCTGTTTCCTTATTTGGAAAGAAGTAAGAGTTTTCAAAAATCAATTGATTTCTGACTTCTACTAATACTTGCTTCTGTGAAGAGAAGGGAAAGAAGAATTGTGCCTGGCTCTGTATAGTATACTTTTTGTATGTTATGTATTCTTTATAATAGTCCTATTAAAGTAGGTTTGAGATTGTGAAGCAGATATAAAATACCAAATAGCAAAAAATACTGCCTCCTTTTGCTGAAAAAAATGTTATCAAGTATGTTATGTATTCTTTATAATAGTCCTATTAAAGTAGGTTTGAGATTGTGAAGCAGATATCAAATACCAAATAGCAAAAAATACTGCCTCCTTTTGCTGAAAAAAATGTTATCAATCATGAAAGAAATGGATGGACCAATGGCAGGCTAGTAAAATTTCAGAGACAGGTAATATCATGCTTTGCTTTAAAGCACATTATTTCAAAATTGGTCAAAGACAGTTTCAGGTAACTTAGCTATAAATCCAAACTTAGCTATAAACTTAGTCTTTATATCTAAAAACTTCACACTGTCTTTTCATTTAAAAATAAAAAAGATGTCTTTAGAATTCTTGTGCTAGCCCATCCTTGCACTGGATGTAAGACTCAATGGCACATCAGGTCTGCATGCTGTGACAGTTCTAGCTACAAAAGACATGACACTTTCTAACACAACGGCATATTCACAGCTGGAGATTTTGAACAATTTTTGAGTCAATTGTGAGTGCTGCTTGGACACAGGAGGGTGTTATTTGTGTATGAGTCTTTTCTTGATCTATTTGGGGAATCACAGAGTTAAGACTGTTAAAAACAAGACAAGTATTTATTAGAAATATGATCAAAATTAATGTTTTTCCTTATAACTTTATTTTTCTAAATGTTGCTGCCCTGTTACTAAAGTGGTTAAATATTCAGATGATTGACACTTTTGCACATTATCTTCTGGGTGTTTTGTAGGGCAGGGGCAGGGTCATTTTTCCACTGTCTCAGCGTAATTCTACTTGTCTATTTTCTTGCTGCAGGGCCATTGAGAGAGAAGCAGTAGCTTTAAATTTAGGACAGAAAGAGTGAGATATAACTCTCATACTTTTTACTTCACCTCATAGATATCAAATCTGATGTAGTACAAAGAATGAGAATATTATGGGTTGAATTGTGTACCATCCAAAATTCATTCGTTGAAATCCTAACCTCCAGTACCTCAGGATGTGTCCTTATTTAGAGCCAGATCTTTAGAGATAATGAAGTTAAAGTAAGCTCATTAGGGTGGGACCTAATCCAGTATGACTGGTGTCCTTACAAAAAGGAAAACTTGGGGCATACATACAAGGGAAGACAATGTGAATACAAAGAGAGAAGACAGCCATCTACAAGGCCAAGAGAGAGCATCCTTCCCTCCTGGTCCTTGGAAGAACCAACCCTACCAACATCTAGATATCTGACTTCTAGCCTCCAGAACTGTGAAACAATACATTTCTGTTGTTTCGGCCTCCCAAGGTGTAGCACTTTGTTAGAGCAGTCCTAGCACACCAATACAGAGAATAAATGTCAGGTCTAAGAATGGCCTAGAATGGAAGTTGGCAGACTATGGCTATGGATTGAATCCAAATGGTACATCTTGTTAGCTAAGAATACTTCTTACATTTTTAAATAGTTAAAAAAGTTCTTAAAATTTGTTTTCTCTCATTAACTAAATACATACATGACATCTTGATTTTGGCTCTTGCCTTGCAAAGCTTAAAATATTTATTGTCTGGCTTTTTACAGAAAAAGTTTGCTGACCCCTAGCCTAGATAAGAATCAAGCTGAGTTCAGTTCTGACTTAACAAGGTAGTTATTGAAAGTTAGATTAAAAAGAATCCATAGGCAAAAGAATATATATTGAATGAATCCATTCATATAAAACACCCAGAAAAGGCTTTTGATCCAATTGCTCCTGTTTTTACTCACATTTATCCTACAATTACCAAGCCTTTTGGGGTTCCTGTGGTAAAAACTGTGTTCCTTCCTGATTTCTCCCACAGTGTTCTCAGTGCTCTTGTGGGCCTGTTAAATCAGTCACCATGCTCCCTCTGCCTTGCCACTTTCGTAACTTTCTATTGTTTACTTCTGTTTGTTGGCCCTTACAGGTTTCTACATTAAAAAATATATATATCTTTCCCTAATATGTTTGTACAGTTTCAGGAACAGTGAAGCAGTATAACTTTTGAGTATTAAAGTAATATCTCTGCTATAATTTCAATAGTGCCAACACATTCTAAAAATTTAGTAGTGAATTGGAATTTGAACAGCATCTCTATTAGTTTTCACTGTGATCAACCCGTTCTATCCACTAGCCCATAAGCCCAGCTTTGGATTAAAAGTAAAGCTAGAAACAATTTTGAAATAAACAAAATATTACTGATGTCCTTTTCATCCACTTTTTTTATGACTTTACCTGGGTCTAAATCCCAGCTCTGGCATTTGCTAATGGTGTGAGCTTGAGCGAGTTATTCAATCTCTTTGTGCCTGGGATGCTTCATTTGAAAAAAAGGGTTATTATAGTACCAAATTCAGAAGACCGTTATGAGGGTTAAACTACAGTCATCCATGGCGTAATGACATTTTGGTCAACAACGAACCACGTATACGATGGTTGTCCCATAATACTATAATGGAACTGACAAATTTCTGTAGCCTAGTGATGTCATAGCCATCCCATTGTCATAGTGCAATGCATTATTCATGTGTCTGTGGTGATGCCAGTGTAAACAAACCTATTACAAAATATGTTGCAACGGAGTGTCCAGCTTACCCAGGGAGTGACCCTTCCCCAAGTAGCTCAGACCTTTAAGATAGAAAGCCAAATATTTGGCACATTAGGACTGATCCAGTAAAAGTGGTGTTGTCCATTTTACAATTCTTGTACTTTTAAATGATTCCCACCCATCCCCTTAGCAAAACAATAATTATTAATAGTTAATAACAGTTAGTTAACACTCACTGAGTGCTTGCTGAGTGCCAAGGACAATCCCTACTTGTAATTTCATTTTCATAACTTTGTAGCGGTGGTATTATTCTAATCCCCATTTAACAGATGAGAAAAGTGAGGCACAGAATGAGTGCTTGCTGAGTGCCAAGGACAATCCCTACTTGTAATTTCATTTTCATAACTTTGTAGGGGTGGTATTATTCTAATCCCCATTTAACAGATGAGAAAAGTGAGGCACAGAGAGACTTAGTAACATAAGTAGAGGGTTCATGCTCCCGCAACTGGTGGCCAGTGTAGATTACAGAAAAATTCATTGCTGTTCCATTTCACGACACTTTCTTACAACAATGAAACCATCTAATGTTGCAGTTTTCAGAATATATTCTCACCATTAAGTGACACATAGTTGTATTCAAATATGTAAAGTACTTAGAAATGTGCCTGGCACCAACCAGACATTCAATAAGAAACTACTATATAATTCTTTTTATTTTTACATGGTAAATATTTGAGCTGTCAAGTGGATGTGGCTAGTACAAATTGTCTGGGGTCAGAGTAAAATAGACTGTTACATAAATGAATAATGAGGTTTTGTTCTGTAAGAAATAAGGAACCTCTAGATATTTAATTAAGCTTAAAGAAGCAGCATAGTTTCAGTCAACAGGTTTTACCATCTATCTTGTAAGCAGGAAAAACTGACTGAGAAAATATTTTTAAATCACAACAAACTCACAAATCCTAATTGCTTACAAAACCCTATATACAAACTTGAAGCCAAAATTCTAAAATAAAATGAAATTCTAAAACTTTATCTCATAGAATGAAAATTATATGGAAAAATTAAATTTCAAATGTACATATACTATACATATACACATACAGACATGCACATCCATATATGTGAGGTATCCTCTTCTAGTAAGTTCAAAATTTATCTTTTTTGAAGAAAAATGCACAGATAGAGAGATACAATCAGATCAGGTAAGTTCTGCCAAAGGCTTTGTCAATAAATCCAAAATTTGATGAATGTCTTAAATTTAATGGTTAATTATACTAGTTCCTTAGAAATATAACATGTTCCATATGATAGATGAGAATGTAATCATTAAAGTTATATCTTGAAATAATATTTAATACTATGTGGTAATGTTCATTATGTAAATAAAGTGAAGAAAGCAGGATAATATACTACGTATGGTATAACCCAACTGTGTAATTAGAGAGGATGGGCAAGCCTAGGAGGAGATACATTAAAGTAATGTCCTCGTGTTCCCATGGACCCACAACAACTGAAAAGCAACTGTCTTTGGGATTGGAGGATTATGGATTATTTTTTGATTCTTCTTTACACTTTTGTACTTTATGTGAATTTTTCTCAGTAACCACAGAAAAGTTTTATAATATCAAAAAAAAAAAAACCATTTAATTCAGAAAATAAGCACCCATTTATAATGAAAATACTTTCATTTAAAACTTATCTGAAAAAAGCATATGGAAGTTCTGTTAACGCTTTAAAAAATCCAGCTTATTGCAAATAAACTATTTCCAACACAAATTAAGCCAAGCAAGAAGAAATATATAAATGGAGCACATATGCCTCCAATAAATAAGTCCATAAACCCACTCTCTGCAGCTAGAGTGAGAAAGATGCAGAATTTATTAACTGCCAGCCAGAAGCCTTCTATTTAATGATCTTAAGTTGAATGTCTCACTCCATTAGTTAGCCTATTAAAGAAAGAATTCATCACTAGCTCTCGAAGGGGGAAAAAAAAGTGTTTCATGTATAGATGTAACTTCTTAAATCAAACAATTAAATTAGATAACATAATCTGTACTGTTTTATTGCTCTTCATGAAAAAAAAAAGTCATGTAATATAAAAGGCCCAAATTGCTTTTCCCATCATATAAGTACTCTTTTAGTATTTTCTGTATGTAAGCCAAACATATTCCCTTTTCATTTTTCTGTTATTTCCTTGAGCCTGTTAGAAATAGATATTTCAACAAATATTATAGTACAAGATAATGACTGATTTATATATAAAAGAATAAAACATTACTAAACCGCTTTACTGATATTAACAAGCTAGCCAGCCTTTTAGAAGCTCTAACACATGTGAATAGATTTTTCTGTGATTTGTGTTTTTAGCCCTATTGGCAATCTACAGTAGAAATAAAATATGATTACATACTAAATTAACATATCAACCTTTTTGAAGGTGAATTTTTTTTAAAAGTTCACATTCTATAGATTAGACATGTTTAGACCAAAAGGGAAAAATTACACAATTTACAAAATCAGAAAATGTCATTTAGGCATGCTAAAAAAAATATTTATCTAAGTTAATAATTTTATGAATAATAATAAAAGCATGGGAACTGAATTCAAATCCTGCCTTTATCATTTATAAACAATTGTCTGTAGGTAAGTTACTTCAACTAAGAACTATTTGCCTCACTTATGGCAGCAATAAAACCCACCCACTTCATAGGGCTGTTGCAAAGATAAAGTAAAATAAAGCTACACATACTAGGTCCTTAATACTGATGGCTACTATATTTATTTTTATTATAACAACCTTGATTCCCCTCATCCTACTCCTTTTCCTCCTACTCTTCCTCATCATTATTACATCTTCAGAAGATTCATTATTAAATTATATTGGCACACAGGTATTGATATTCAATTCTGTACCCCACAGATATGTACAATCAACTATGGTCCAATAAAAAATAAATAGTCCTGAGATCTGAGAGCATTCAGAGGCTGTTCTATGGTGTCCATCTGCATTTAAGTGTTAGGAGTTTGAAAGTGGTAGATTAAAGAAAGCTGAAAAGGGCCAAAAAGAGGCAAAGAAAAGGAAATGAACAGGTCCCTGGATCTTAGAAATGAAAGTCCCACTGAAAGTGCTCAGATTTGAGGGCTTATGCCAAAAGTAGGAACAACATATCTGAAGAGTTATAAATTAAGGGCATAGAGGACTTTCGGCCAAGATGGCAGAATAGATGGTCCCCAGCATTACTCTCTCCCACATATCAACCAATTTTCAACTATAAACAAGCAATGACAGCCAAGCTGGGGCCACTAGAGCTCAGGGGAAAAGGAGGAGGGACCTATGGAGTGCATGAAGACGGGAGAAGCCACGATGAAGGAAAGAAAAAAACTGCTCTGACTATTTTGAGCCCCAGCTTCATCCAGGCTGGAGCTGCTGAGCACACAGAGCAGGAGCCAGCAAAAGCTGCAGCTGTGCCCTCTGGATGAAGTCACTTGTAGGCAGCAGGGGAGAAAAGGGCCTTGGTGGCCCCAGGCCAGAAAGACCACTCTAATAGGGTTCCCAAGGACCCACATAGGAGCAAAGAGCCACAGTAACTGAAAAAAAGAGCCACTGAAAGGTCAGTGAGTCATTACAAAGGATGGGTGCATGGCCTGTCCCATGGGAAGTGTTTGCAGCATGGGCAGTGGGGGAGATGAGCTCACCGGGAGAACATTGGGGCACAGCAAGGACAGCTGATCTGCACACCAATCAGTGAAAGACCACTCAGAGGAGACTGCTCAGAAATATAGAATTGCATGGGGTGAAGTCTGATGAAAAGACTCAGGCCCATACCAGAGTTTCTACACAACCCAGGTACACTGGATCTTTCGAGAACCAAAAGTACCTATATAAAGTCAACCATTAAAACCTGAGCTGCACAAAAAGCTTTCCCTAGGGAATCAGCAGCAAAGCAGCATTTAGCTAAACCACACAGCTCAAGTACTGGTCCCACAGGAAGTTCTCCCATTTCAGAAGCAAGCAAATATCTCTTCTTTGGGAGGATTAATTCTAAAATGGGAAAGTTATGTTTTGGCCAGGTTTAACATCAAGGCCAGTCTTATAAAGAGATGGTATATATTGTATATTGACATAATAAAAATTTAACGGAAAAAAAAAAAAAAGAAGCAAGCAAAGAACAACAAATTAGTTCCAGTGCAGAGTTTAAATGGTGGGAGCAGCAAATAATCCAACACAGAACTGAAAGAACAAAGTACCCACAACCAGAGACAAAAGTTTTATATGAAGTAGTAAAGGTCTCATTTCACCAAAGAACACCTATAATACCTAGAAGGACCGGAAGTCCCCTGGGCTACCAAGCCAGAAAGGGGGGAGGGCCAGGGACCTCGGCAATGCCCCCTGACACCCACAACCAATCCCGAGGGTGGGGGACGACGGCCTCGTCCAGGCCCCCTGACAAGTGCAGCCAGCCCCATGGCAACCACTGAGCTGCTGCAGGAAGTGCCCCAGGCCTCCTGAGCCAGGGCAGTGGGAACCTTGGGCCTCGGCCATGCCCCTCTGACACCCACAGCCAGCCCAGCAGTGACCACCGAGCCACTGCATTAAGCACCCTGGGCTCTCCCGACCCTGGGTGGTGGGGGATGGAGGGACTCAGCCATGCCCCCGCAACATGTGCAACCAGTTCAGTGATGACCACCAAGCTGCAGCAAGAAGGGCCTCGGGTTCAGAGCTGGGATGGGGGGGCAAGGGCTTTTGCCACACACCCCTGACATCTGCACCCAGGCCTGCAATGGCCAAGCCACCACTGGAGGCCCCCCAGTCTCCCCTGAGGGAATGAAGGGGGTGCCAAAGGCCTCAATCCTGCACCTCCTTCTTCCTCCTTCCATCCATTTCCTTCCCTTTCCCTTTTTCCCTCTCCCCCTCCCTACCAACTTCTGCACAACAACATCCTAGAATGTAAAATATAATATTAATAAAATTACATTTTCTTTAAAAGAAAATAAATAAATAAACAAACAAACAAACAAACAAACAAATAAATAAATAAAAATTAAAACTATTGAGTCTTCCTAGTTAAGAACTAGTATATATCTCACTCTATTTATTTAGGTCTTCTTTCATGTCTTTAAATAAAATTTTATAATTTTCTCCATAAAAACAAACATAAATAAATATATCATATTGGAAGCAGGCAAGGTAAAAATGCTGCATATATAAGAATTCTGGGACTATCTCTTCTTTGGGAGGATTAATTCTAAAATGGGAAAGTTATGTTTTGGCCAGGTTTAACATCAAGGCCAGTCTTATAAAGAGATGGTAGCATTTACAGTCACCTGCATGTATGTTTGAAAGATAGTGAAAGGTATCCCAATCAAAAAATATCCATAATTGGACTAGTTGCATTGTTCAAGTATTCTTTAAATTTCAACGGCATTTGACATTTTAATCATCCCCATCCCAATGTACTTCTAACATAAGACTCTTGAGTAAAAGGTCCCCAGGATTGAGCGCAGTGCTTGGCAGAAAGGAGGTCCTCAGTAGATGTGAATAAGATGAATTAATTCTATAATGGTGCTATCTAGAAATATTGGAAGTGTACAAGTTTATTCACAAAAGAGTCAGCTAGTTCTGAGAACTGGAGAAAAGTCCGGCACCAGTTCATAAGCTGCAATAGTGAGCCGAGTGCGAAAGGGAAGTAGAGAGGGCATCAAATAAGTTTCTCTACTTCCCTAATGTTTTGCAACAGTATCTCTCTACTTAGAGTAAAAAAATGTGGGCATAAAAGGCAGGACACTTGACTACAAAGTGAAGTAATTATATTTACCTTACCTATTTCTATCTCAGCCTAATCTTTTTGTGTTTGCTTTTAATTACTATAGAAAGCCAGTAAGCTAATGAAGGAAATGCTTAAGATATGGGAATGTACTGACTCTGTGATGATGCTAGAACAAATCAACAGAGAATAGACTGAATTATTAGAGTGTATGCAGACTAATGACAAGCATTATGAACCTGACCACTGACATATTCTCTTGGTGGCTTAGGAGAAATCTCTGTTGTCTTCACTCTTCCTGTTTGGAGAAAGGCATGGAAAAAGAAAAGGCCTCACACCCTTATAAATGATTCCGCACATGACTTTAGGAGAATTTGTCATGATTCCCTCTGTAATGGCAATGCAATTTTCTGTACATTAACACTTGTAGATTTGGAGATTCAGTGTGACTATATCTTTGGACCTAGGCTTCTTTTAACCCATAGTTACAATGACTAATAACCTAAGTAGTATGTAAAATCATGACAATCCTTAATGCCTTTTGTAAACCCTTTCATCAGCTGTGATGTTAGCATCTGGATTGTAATTTCACAAACCCAACTAATTTGCCAGGTATCACAATACAAAATTAATAATTTCTATGATGTATTATGCCATTACATTTTCAAAAAGTCATAATTACACATACAAAAATCAGTAAAGAGGGCAAATAGTTATATTAGTTTATAATTTAAACTAGTAATCACTATATTTAGGTATATAGTTTAGACAACAATGTGATAAACAATTTAAAATGGACCGGGAAAGGGTATCTTGGTTACTACAATCTGTGGAATTTTGTCCATATTCAATAAAAATCTTGATATCTGGAGCTTTGTCTTCCTCTCCTCTAAGACTCATTCTGTCATTACATGGACTTAAGGGCCACCTGGATGAATCATGTATGTAAACAAACAAATTTTGACTTCTGTGATCATTCTACCTTATTAACTCAGGTTACAGGTTACAATTTGCCCAATCACCCAGGAAATCTCTACCTCCCAAATGTTACACATCATATCATTTTATTTTATTTTTTGGCAAAAATCTACTAGGCGAACTCTTTCATTCTCTTCCTTTTATTAGACATGAACTTCTCCAAATGTTTGCAGAATTTTTTATCTCATAGCCTAATAGCATACTCTGCTTCACCACCATCTCAATTCAGCTTAAGTCCAATTGTCAATCACTTAAACCATACTCTAAATAGCACATCCCATTATATTCAACTAGTCAATTCCCAATTCTGGATCAATTTAACCATCTACTTTTTCTAATCCTACACCCAATCTATTGAGTAAGACTTTAGAAAGTACATACTGATTGGATCTGCTATAAATTTATGGTCTTAAATTTTAACTACATGGTCAGGTTATTTAAAAAATTCTTAGCAGAAAAACTTAATGAATTAGACATAATTAAAATTAAAAATTTTGTGCTTCATAAGATATTAAAAATGTTAAGCTATACCCTGGTATCCTGTATCTAATAAAATACTTTTATACAAAATATATTTTAAGTAAATTTACAACTCAATAATTAGAAGACAACTTAATTACAGCTGCATAAAACATTTGAATAAACTTTTTACCAAAGAGACTATATATATTCAAAAGTACTGATGATCACAGGTGTCAGAGAGAATAAGGAGAAACCGGATTCTCAAACATTTTTGGTGGGAATGAGATAGTATAGCAATTTGGAAAACAGAAAATTTTATAAAAAGTTAAATACAAATTTATTATAAAACCCAGAAATTCAATTCTTAGGTATTTATTGAGAGACAAAATATATGTTCCTATAAAGATTTATACATGAATGTTTATAGCAGCATTACTCATAATAGCTAAAATAGTGGAAATAATTCAATTGTCCATCAACTGGTGAATAAACAAAATGTGGTATACTCAGCAATAAAAATGAACAAACTACTGGGATATGTTACAACATTTATGAATCTCAGAAACATTTTGCTAAGTGAAAGAATCCATAGGCAAAAGAATATATACTGAATGAATCCATTCATATAAAACATCCAAAAAAGGCAAATCCATAGAGACAGAGAGCAGATTAAGTGGTTGCCTGGATCTGGTGGTTGGAGCAGGGTTGACTGCCATTCATATAAAACATCCAAAAAAGGCAAATCCATAGAGACAGAGAGCAGATTAAGTGGTTGTCTTGGTCTAGTGGTTGGAGCAGGGTTGACTGTAAAGGAGCATGAGGGATCTTTTGGGGGTGATGGAATATTGTAAAGCTGGATTTTGGAGATAGTTGCACAACTCTGTAAATTTAGTAAACATCATTGAATTGTACACTTAAAACATAAATTTTTTGTTACGCAAATTACACCTCAATAGTCTTTCAACACCTCTCTGCAAAGCTTTTGTCTTAGACACTTTTATCAATTTCAGTAGTTATTTTAAATTTTCGTAAGTTTGTCAATATCCTATTCTGCACATATGTTCCTCACTCTTGTCAACAATTAGCCTCTATTTTAGAGAGACAGTAGAATTTATAAACTCCAGGTATTTTTCTTACACCTCCAAACTAATGTTGATGGCCCCTTTTCAGTGTCAGAGGAAGAACTATCCTTCCTGTCAGCTAATTTCATTCTGCTTGAGACCTTAGTCCTTGTATTAGCTGGTGTGGGCAGCTATAACAAAATACCATAGACTGGGTAGTTTATAAACAAGAGAAATTTATTTCTCATAATTGGGAAGTCCAAGATCAAGGTGCTGGCAGATTTGGTGTTGGGTGGGGGCTGCTTCCTTGTTCATAAACAGCTGTCTTTTTGCTATAACCTCACGTGGCAGGAAGGGCTAGAGAGCTCTCTGGGGTCTCTTTTTAAAGGACATTAATCCCATTCATGAGGGTTTTGCTGCTGTGACCTAATCACCTGCCAAAGGCTCTACCTTCAAACACCATCACAATGAGGTTAGGTTTTAACATATAAATTTGGGGGGTGAGGAGTGGGGAGCATAAACTTTCAACCTAGAGCAGTTCTATAATCTTTTTCTAGATTCTTCTAATATTTTACTTAAGACATCATGTTATTTTATCTAGGAATTCACTCTTTATTCCACTCAAACTCCTCCATCCCCAAGACAAAATGGAGCAAATTAGCAATAATGCAATCTTGACCCTGTCGTAATATTTTACTTAAGACATCATGTTATTTTATCTAGGAATTCACTCTTTATTCCACTCAAATTCCTCCATCCCCAAGACAAAATGGAGCAAATTAGCAATAATGCAATCTTGACCCTGTCGCTTGTGTTGACTTTTATCTGACCTCTCTCCTTACCTTTAAAGCAACTTTCCTGAAGGTCACTTCTCCCTTCCTTGTTTCCACCTCCCATTTTCTCCTCACATTTTTAGAACTTGGCCTGCTCCTTCACTCTCACTGAAACTAACTTTGATAAGGTCACTAGTAAGAAACTAGTTGCCAAACTTCACTTACACTTTGAATTTGACATTGTTGCCCATTCCCTTTTTTCTCTGTTTCAAAAATATCAGTTAACCCTAGTTGTTCCTTGATCTTTGTGTTAGAGCTGATTTCTTTGTCTGTCCAATGGCTGCTCTTCCTTTATTCACTCTTTAAATGTCAAGGGTTCACTCTCAGGACTTGTTCTCTCACTCTACATCAGAGATACAATTGTGTTCTTAGCCTGCACAGGGTTGATTCACACCCCAGTACGGCCCACCAGGTCCCTTGTCTCTTGTAATCATTGCCCACACTCCCAGTGCGCTTCGGAATCCCACGATCAATGGCTGCTTACACCAAACCCTTCTATGCCTCTGAGTTCTCATTTCCCAAAGTCCTTCTGATTTCTCCCAGGCAATCTGTCAAAAAGTCTTACAGTTTCTTTAAGGTCCTGTTTAAATCATACAGCTTTTTAAACTAAGGACCATGCATCCTTATTGTTTTGTTTTATTTTTACATAATGTGCTGTTATGATGGCAGGCACTTAGGAGGTAATCATATATTTATTAAACAAATATTTGTTAAAGTTAGTATAGAAACCAGTATAAGGACAGTAACAGGAATTAGTAAAGGTCACAACAAACACTTCAGATCCTTCTCAAAAAATTTACATTTTAAATATAGCACAAATCATTTGTATAAGTGTATGTGAATTAGGATCAGCTTTATTATAAGCACATAAAACCCACATACTTAAACTGTCATTTGTGAATTTATTTCAGACGTTTCTGGAGAGTCTACAACATGTCTACAAGGATTTTACCTCTTCTGTAATCTTTTCTTAGACACGTTAATACGGAAATGGGGTTAGTGTCGGACTGATATGGAAAGTAAAAGAACTACAATATTTTTAAGCAATAAAATAGTTAAAATACACTACAGGTGGCTGCTGAAAGCCCTCTTTTTTTCTTTGGGGCAATTTGTAATCTGCCAGTATGAGGAATTTTAGCTGTTCTCTATTGCCCACCTACATTTTAACCAGAAGTTAATCAAAGGGGAACCTCCAGCCTTCATTAAAACACCACAAACAATTCAAAGACATTGCTATTCTAGTTATGTGCCTCTTTGTCATTATGTAAGTGTATTTTCATTTATGCAGCCTTTAGAAACAATATATAAGATGTATGAAAAAGTGATAAAAATGGTTGATTTCTTTTTCTTTTTTGCTTTTAAGCCCTCTCATCAGTGAACTATCACAAGCTTTATCATTAACCAATTTGCTAAAATGAATCAATTACTAACACATTTTACATTATTTAAAAGAATTCTGACTAAGATAGTTCAAAGACCACAAGTATAGGAGGTTAAAGATCTGAATCCTTATACCAATAGCTACTTAATCTTGAGTAAATCACTCATATCTCTGAATTTTCATTATTATATCCACTAAATGAGGGCATTAGGATAAATTAGCATTTCTTAAAATGTTATAGGGATAAGTTAACTATCACTGAAGAGAAAAAAGTGAAGGAATTGATGAAAAAAGCTTAAGGAGCACTGAATTAAATAAAGTTAAGCAGGTTTTATTTTGAACTGCAAGACTTCTCAGTATGTATGATAAGTGAATGTACAATATGACTCTCCAAGAAGAAATATGATATTCAGTATTTCTCAAATGTATCTCACCTCAGAAAACTGATTTTTAACTTAGAATATCTAATATCGTCTCATGGAACAAGAAACACTAGAAAAGAAGCATATGTATGAGATTTGAAATGCAGTATTTCTCAAATGTATCTCACCTCAGAAAACTGATTTTTAACTTAGAATATCTAATATCATCTCATGGAACAAGAAACACTAGAAAAGAAGCATATGTATGAGATTTGAAATGTCTTTAAACAGCATGATAAATTATTTGATGTGTTTGTTTTTTTGAACTAACATGTCTAGATTATATTAGTTGATATGGTTATTTCAGCAATCTATCTGACAGATATTTGTTGAGTTTCTAGTGTGCTAAGCATTGGAGATACCATATGAGTTAGACATTATTCTACATTCAAATGTCTCATAGTCTATGAGTGAAACAGACATGCAAACATGTAATTATTGATGTCATTGCATAACAGAAAAATGAACATGTTGCAGAAGCACAAAAAGTATTTATTTTTCTAAAAATTTTATTTATTTATTTCTGATTATACATATTTACCGGGTACAGAATTGATATGTGATGTGACTATGTGATGATCAAATCAGTATTAGTATGTTCATCACTAAAAATTATAACTAGTTTGTGTCCCTTACCCAATTATTCTCTAATCCTCTCCCCCTTCCCCTTTTCCACCTCTAGTAACTATAGGTCTATTCTCTCCATTTCAAAGTTCAACATTTTATTGTGGTCTGCCTTCCTTCCTTCCTTCCTTCCTTCCTTCCTTCCTTCCTTCCTTCCTTCCTTTCTTTTCTCCCACTTATAAACTGGCACAACCATTATGGAAAACAGTATGGAGATTTCTCAACTACAGGTAGATCTACCATACAATCCAGCAGTCCCACTTACAGGTATATGCCCAAAGGAATGGAAACCATCATGTTGAAGGGACACCTGCATTCCCATGTTCATCACACCTCTATTTACAATAGCCGAGGTATGGAACCAACCTAAAAGTCTATCAATGGATGACTTTAATACCACGCATTTTAAAAGATATACATCTTGAGCTACTTCTTAAATGTAAGATTTTAAAAGACCTTCAGACTTATCTATAATAAAAGAGAAATTCCTTCCTTTGCTAACAGGAACATTTGCACTATGAACTTATTGTTGGTTAATTTATATAAGTGACTAAAGTGGCTTTACTGCTCCCTAAATACATAATTCTTTCAAAAGCCTTTTATGTAATCCTCAAAAGCTGAATCTACCAAATTGAGACAATTTATTTCAGGTGCAACAAGTCATTATTTGATCTAATTTAAAGATTAGTGCCATTGGTGTATTTTAACGTTTTGGTATTCTCTTTTCCTTGACAGAAAACAGCTAATAAAATAAATAAGAATTTTAAAATGTCCATTTTTTATGTTTAAATGTTTATGCTAAGTGTTTATGTTTTCATAGACCTGGCATCTATTTGGCCATTTTAAGATAGTGGCCCTTGAACTTTAATGTACACAAGAATCAGATTGCTGGGCCCCACCCCCAAAAGTTCTGATTCAATGTCTTAGACAGAGCTGAGAACATGCATTTCTAACAAGTTCCCAAGTGATGCTTATGCTGCTGGTCCAGGTATTGCACTTTAAGAACAACTGTTTTCACAGGCCCCAGTTTATTGGACATATATCTGGGTCTATATGTTCTGAGGTTCCTCGGCCAAATCCCAATCTGGAGCCTCAAAGGGGGAAGGAGAGTTGGTTATCCTAGTTGTCTCTAAACTAAAGTCACCTTTGTGAATTCCAAGGTTCTGCCATCACATCATTTTGCAAAGACCAGCAGATTTTGCCTCCTTTAATGTTTTTCACTGTCAGTTAAAAATACATAGGTCATTAGTTTCAAAATGTGGTTGATACTTTGGATTTCTTCCCTTCTAATCACTGTCTCCTCTATTTCCACATAAGCCATTCCCTCTCTTCCATAATGCAGTATACTTGTAGTACCTTGGCTCTTTCCTGGCCTCATTTGCCTCTCTGCCTGATTAGACCCTATCACTACCCTAGATAAATATAGAGCCTTTTTTAATTCATATGTTCATCCATTCTACAAGCATTCTCAACATGTAAAGAATATGACAAAAATTCTGTAGTCGTGAGCTAGCATTATAATGGGGAGATAGAAAATAAACACATAAATAAATAAGTACTATATGTTCAGGAAGTGATATGTGAAGTTAAGAAAATAATATAAGACAATGGGTAAAAAAATAATAATTGGGAAGAAGTATATCCGAGCTACTCAGAAACACCTCTCTGAACAGATGACATTAAGCTGAGACCAAAATGATATGGTGAAGGCAATAACACAACGAACATAGAACAGGGCATTCAGGCAGAAAAAGCATCAATTAAAACCTCTGAGATGGAAATGAGCTTGGACTGTTCAAAGGTCAGAAAGCAGCTCAGCAGGACTGAAGTTAATGAAGGAGTTGGGGAGAGAAAATGGTTGAAGAGGAGTTCAGATTTTGGAGGAGGAAGAGCGAAATTTATCCTCAGCCACTTGTGACTACATGCTACACACACACACACGGTACACAAACTAGGAGACTAGGATACAGACAGGGTCAGAGCTGAGTCTGTTGTAGCCAATGTGAGTTCAGACATCAACAGCATATGAGAGAGGAGAAGCTGAAGCTTAGTATCAGGATTCACTGATTAGCCTTTGGGATTGGCTGGACAGAAATGCACAATGAATTGTATGTATTTCTTATTTCAGAATGTGGATACGTTACGTCGTAACTTTTTGCCCTCCTCATAAATGCTGAATTAAAACAAAACAAAACAAAACAAAAAAACTACTTTAGGTATTAATAGTTATGGAAATGGGCAACTCCTTCCACCTCAGTAAAGTCAAAATTTTTAGTTAAGAGGGAGCAAAATCAGGTCAGAAATATACCTTACAACATTATTTTACAAAGGCAGTGTTCTTAAACAGTAATGATTCTGATAAGATCAACAGAACAATTTCCAGCAAAACAATAACTAGTATATGAAACACACACACACCCTTTTAAGCAATTTGAGACAATAGAGAAACAGAAATTAGCCTAAAGCCAGAGCAGTTGTATGTTTTCAACAACACGCTCAAGAAAAGCATCAAGCTTATTGTACCCAATGATTTGAAATATGTTTTAATCTTTATATTATTAGCCTCCAGGTAAATCTGGATTGAAAATAATTTAATACCCAGGGTTCCTTTCTAATAAGGAAAATAACTCTGTCTATAATTTTGCTTTTGCAGCTATTAAAATTTATGACTACATAACTTGAAATTTTGAAAATATTCTCACCAGCAATACAATTTTTCACTAAAATGGTCTTGCAAATGAATCCACATTAGTTTTTAAAATATTTCAAAATAATTATTAACAAGTCCTTCGGTTTATACGGTAAAAGTCTTATGATCTTAGTTTTGAAATTGCTCTGTACACTCCTCACATCATATATGCTGATGGAATTACCTGTCTGCATCCACTGTCACATCATGAACCCCTCTCTGGATGACATCCCTGGATGTTGCTGTGTCTGGTATTCTGTTCAGACTTCTAGTATACAGGTTGAGCCCTCCATCGGTCATGTACCTGAAAAGAAATATCTGATTAATCAACAGAAAATTAAATAAACTTATCTGTATAATTTAATTTAACAAACTGTTCACAATTTTTAATAATTACTCAACCATACTCTATTATATATATTTTTCTGTATATACATCCTACTTATCAGGAAGAATTAAAATATCTTCTCAAGTTTATTAGGAATTCAATATTTCTTACCGTAGCAAGTAGCTAGCTGCTATGGTTTGAGTGTGTCACCCAAAAGTTCATGTGTTGGAACCTTAATTCCTCAATGCAATATGGGGCCTAGTGGGGAAGAATTAAAATATCTTCTCAAGTTTATTAGGAATTCAATATTTCTTACCGTAGCAAGTAACTAGCTGCTATGGTTTGAGTGTGTCACCCAAAAGTTCATGTGTTGGAACCTTAATTCCTCAATGCAATATGGGGCCTAGTGTGAGGTGTTCGAGTCATGGAGGCTTCACCCTCACAAACTGCTTAATGCAGTTTTCCTGGGACTGGATTAGTTTTCTCAGGAATGAATCACTTCTCACTAGAACAGGTTGTTATAAAGCAAGGCTGCCTCTTGTGTTCTCTTTTGCCCTCGATTCCCTTTGTGCTTCTCTGCCATGTTATGATGCAGCATGAGGCCCTCACCAGAATCCGAGCACATGTCAGCACCATATTTCTTGGACTTCCCAGACTCTTGAATCATGAGCCAAATAAACCTCATTTCTTTATAAATTACCCAGTTTCAGGTACTTTGTTATAGCAATGCAAAACAGAATAAGACATTAGCCTATTCTAAAATCTATTTTTCTTTTTTATTATCAATATTTTGAACAGCTATTATTATCTATATTTTGTGTTATAGATAATACAGCTCTTGGCAAAATAAGCAAAATAATTTCACTTTGTAAAAACAATTTTTGGAGAGTTGAAGGTCATAAGATTACGGAACATTACTAAACTTAATTAATTTATTAATTATTAAACTAGATTAATTTATTTGATAGGTAAAAATTATACCACAATTGGTCACTGTCATAAAATAATAACCAAGACATATTAAATGTTTAATATGTTGCCAGGACCTGTCCTATATAGCTTATGTGTAATAACACTGTTATCCCCATTTTAGAAATGAAGAAAGTTAGCCTTAAAATGTTAAGTACTTGTATATGGTCACTTAACCAGCCACAGCAGAGCTGCAAACTAAATCTAGAAAGTTGGCTCTAGAATTTTAAATCTAGAAAGAAACCATAATCTTAACAGCAATGTAATGCTGTCTGAGCTGAAGAGCTACACTGTCCTCCCCACCTCTTGTCTTTAAGATCTACCTCCTCACCATCATCCAACCATTACACAGTGATGATAGACCCTGATAGTCTTGTTAGTATTAGACATTTTTTTCCTTGGCTATGAGAGATTAGATCAGGGTGTTTAATCTCCTGTCCCAAGCTGGAATACTCTGATTTTTCTCTCTTGAGAATTGGGATTAAGAGCCAGTTCATCAATCTTTCCATGCAGACAGAGTTGATGATAATGAAAACCCAGTAGCTATGGGTATCTATCTTCCACCAGATACAAAGAGCCACAGAGAGAGTTGGTCAACAAAGTAAACAACGGATGCACAAAAAGAAACAGAGGCACGTGGCTGTGTGGTTTCAGCTTAACAACATGTCTTTGGGTTTTAGGAGCTATGCCTATTTCTGCCATGTTGTAGAAAGAACACATCATAGCAGATCTCAGCAAATTTGTCCATAACAATGATGGATATGAACAAGTGTTAAGATGGAAGATCACTTCTATTAGAAACAAAAAATAATATTTTAATTATGCAATACTTACAGAAAAGTATGTTCTATAGAGAAAGGTTAACTGCTTCAAAAACTAATTTTCAAATGGAAAGAAAACCATATATTTGAAATCTCAATAAACTTTTTAAAAACTACCTTTTCAGGAAGCATTTAAAGAATATTAATTTTTCACTTTCCTTTGGCTCTTCAATTTAGGTTTACAACAGGTAATAAATAGACCAAAAATATCTTGTGTGTATAATTCTTCCGTTTATACACACTTTATTATTTGAATTTTGGTAAGACACTTTCATAACAGAACCATGAGTATATTACTTGAAAGTTATATACAGGCATCGTATGAGTAAGACAAATTCATGATTTAAATTTTTGTTGGTAATTATTCCTTCTTTTTATTCTTTTTTTTTTTTCTGATGCTTTTGACCAACTCCTTTTTTTTTTTTCCTTTAAATTTTTATTTTGTCGATATACAGTGTGGTTGATTATTATGGCCCATCACCAAAACCTCCCTCCCTCCTCCCTCTCCCACTCCCACCCAACAATGTCCTTTCCGTTTGCTTGTTGTAACAACTTCAAAGGATTGTAGCTGTTATATCTTCCTCCCCTCCCCGGGTTATTTTTTGTGTGTGTGAGTGAATTTCTGTAAGACTTAAAAATTTAAAAGAACGTGAGCTTCATAATCTCTCTAGAAAAGTTATGCTACAATCTGAGAGCTATAAATGTTACAGGATCATTTTGAAATAATAATGTAAAAATTTTTTAAAGATTTCCTAATAATGTTCTAACTAAGCTTCAAAACTATCAGCCAAGATGAGTTTAAGGAGAGGTAATAATCACAGGAGAATTGTTTAAAAGTTTTAAAGAAAACTTACAGAAGTTATTGACAAAAAATAAAATCTCTCAAACTATGAGGGTTTCAGGAAAATTTTAGCCATGTTCAAATTCTATAAGCTATAAAATTATTCAAATAAAAATTCAATAGGAAAAACAAAGCATTCCTAATTCTCTCTTCCACTGCCATCTGTTTTCTTCTTTCAGTGTAGACAAACTTCGCATACTTATGGTATGTTTTCTTTAGGTGTCTGCCATTCAAATTAATAGACTCTGGCCATGTCACTCCACCTGCTCTACAATGACACATTAAACTGCTTTCTATGCATAGATACCTGGATTTCCCATATCTGCCTGGATTTCCCATATCCATCAATGTTGCTGTAAATATAGCATAAAACTGACCATATAATATCTTTGCTTCTAATGCTCTTTCTCCTTTTGTATATGCTAATAGTTACATAAAAATACACCATCTATTGAGTCATCAGTGTACATATGACTCTTCCTTCTCCACTTTCCACCCTCAACTATTTTAAGATGAAATCTGTTTAAGTCTGTGAATCTGCATCACAATGCTCTATTTCTGGAATTCAGTGAAAGAGGGGAAAATTGCAAAAACCTTTTATTTTTTATATTGTTCAATCCTCTTTTCTCAGTTATCTTAATGATATAGAATTCTATCATCATAGCAACTCCTTGTTTTTTAAAAAAACTTTAGAGTGAAACATATTAATTCAAAAGAGTGTATAAAGTATAGAAGTACATATTAAACAATAATTTAAAAAATCAACTTTTATGTACCCAATACCTACCTTCAAAAATAGGACATTTCTAGTGTCCTCTGTGTCCCAATAGACTCCTCCAATCACATCCTCAACACTCCCTTTGAGAAGTGTCCATTGTCCTGCATTTAGTGTTAATCCTTCTTTTCCTTTTCTTTACGGTTTTATCACATTGGTATATATCTCTAAAGATATGTTGTTTAGCACTGAATGATTTTAAGCTTTATATAAATTGAATCACAACATACACCTTCTTTTCTGACTTCTTTCACTCAGAATTACATTTTTGCAAATTGCCTATCTTGTGTATCATTGTTACTTGTTTTACAGCTGTAGAGCTCCCTTTTACAAATGTACTATAGTTTATTAATTCATTTGACTATCATGAGTTGTTTCTGGTGTTTTTGTTGTTACAGACAATTTTGCCATAAACATTTATGTACATATTTCCTTCTGCTCACCAGATAAGAGTTTATCTAATGTCTATATCTTGGTGGGGAATCACTGGGTCATAAGAGATACAAACACATATTCAATTTTATTAGACAATGCCAAATAGTTTTTAAAATCGTTCCAGAACCTAAACTCCTACATGCCTATGGATGAGAATTCTCATTATTTGAGAACTTTGCCAATATTTGGTATTTTTTATGAACTGATGGATGTAAAATGACACCTGATTTTGGTTCCAATTTACAGGTTCCTCTTTACCAAGCAAGTTGGTCATATTTTTACTTTGTTACAGGTCACATACATTTTGTCTATAAAATATCTGTTAATACTTTTTGCTAATTTTCTGTTAGATTCTATGTTTTTTTGTTTGTTCTTTCCTCACTGATAATAATTCTTTACAAGTTATATGAATTGCATATATTTGTGGCTTATATGGGGCTTGATACTGTTTTGTTTTGTTTTTATGTGATATAATTCTTATGACTAAAAAGAAACTCAATTTAAATAGCTTTCTAACTTCACATAGCAACACTTGTTATTTTTGTGCAGTTTGAAATATACGGCAGCTTGCTTTTTGAGACATCCCCTACTTTTGTCCACCTTCACCTTTATTGCCACATCCTGTTCAATTTGATTCTACTCCCAGAATTTTTCCCTCTCTGCGGGGCCCTGTCCTGGAAGGAAGCTGTGGCTGGGTAATTGAAAGAGTTCAAAGGGCCTCGAATGCTTCATTCCCTTCAGACACGACCATAGGCCCTTATATTCACTAGCAAGTCAAGTGGTCCAAACCACTCCCAGCTTCAGCCAATTTGTATCATCAGATTGGCCTTGTCTTCTAACCAATTTCTGTTGGTAATTTGGGGGTTCTCCTATTCTCAGTGTTAACAGATGTCCCATTTCTTCCCTCTACTTCTTTTTATATATAAATGCTGATATAACGCTGGTCCTTTGGCTCTTGACTGTTTGTTACCAGTTGTTTATATTTGGGATTTGAAACAGCATCTTGTCATCATTCATCCTCTTTTTTGTAAATACTGGTCATATTATTTAGCTTTGCTATCAGTTGCTTTGTCTATTTTACCTGTAGATTTGGGAAGATTCAAAACCTATGCTTCCACAATATGTACCATCTTCCTAGAATTCTATGTTTTTATGTTTAATATCTCATATCAGCTGCTGTATGTCACAATTAGCTAATTTTTAATTACATGTACACACAGGGAATCTAATGTGATCCCTCCCTCCCCAAAGAAACTCCAGTTCAGCATCTTCATTTAGAGGAGCACAGATAACATTAACAAATGCCACCCCCCCCCAGATTAAATGTGCTAGCTAAGAAAACTATGCTAATCATGACTGCTGTGAACCATTTTTATGATTGTTTGAAAGAAAAAAAAAAAAACAACAGGATCCTAGGAAATCTGTACGTGTAGACATGTACACAATCGCATAGACTCAGTCTGTCATGATGGTTAAGAATGCAGACTGGAGCCACACTGCTCAAGTTCAAGTACAGTGCTGCAAATTGCTAGCTATGTGGGCTCAGGCAAGTCACTTAAACTATCTATGCCTTAATTGGGGATAGTAATGATATACTTACTTCTTTTTTTCTTTTTGTAATGCAAAATTTATTTTACCTTACATCATATTCTCATTTCTTTCTTTCTTTTTAAAAATTTATTTATTTTTTAAATTTTAATTTATCAATGTACAAGGTAGTTGATTCTCATGTCCGTTTACCAATTCCTTCTTTCCTTACTTCTTATGGTTATGCTGAGATATCAATGAGTTAATAGATATAAATTGCATAGAACATTGTCTAGCACATAGTTAATACTATATATATGTTGTCTAGTATTACCAGCTATTTTTTTCTAGAATCTAAAATCTAGAAATTAGAGGAAGCATTAAGATTGGGAATCTGTAGTTCACAAGGTAGATTCTTTTAACCCAGCTCAGACAACCCTGACCTTTCAATTGTTATACGTACATCAACTATCACAAAGTTTACTAAAAGAGAATTGAGAGAAGATCAAGACAGAAGTAGGATTAAAGCATATCCCCCTCATTTTGTTTTTAAATGTTATTCTTTAGAATTCTTAGATTATTTTCTGTTTGTGTCATGTAACTTAAAGTGGAATTTTAGGTTTTATATTTTTGACCCAACTATTTATCATTGTGACATCTGAAGACAAGTTTAATTTCCACCCAATTAAAATATGAAACTTTTCTCCCAATTTTCCAGAGTATTCCTTTTTTTGCTTCATAAGCAAAGACTTTTTCAAAGAGACTCATCATAAGAGGCCTTACTCTGACTAATTCCTAATTACTGACAGATTCACATTCCCAAGTGTTTAAAGTAATCTCAAAAAGAGAAGAAAGAGATAAACCTTTTCTTGCTTCAAGAAATTTTGAATTCTCAGAATGCCGATGAAATAATTTTCTTAGTTCTCTCTAGAGTACATCAAAAAAATGAAACTTTGTTCCCATTTACATAGACCTCATGACATTTCTTGTGGTTTGTAGAGGATTCATAAAGCAAATGTACTTCACAGAGCCTGGTTTTCCAAAGCCTTGCAGTTTCAAATAGTGATCTTACGGAGGACAGGAAATTTTCCTCAGGCTATAAAGTCTCTGGTGTAAGATAAAGATTGCAAGGTTGCTGGCTCAAGGACAGACAAGTAACTGACTGATATTTAAAGATACTGAGAAACTGCCATAAGAAGGAATGTTTGCTAAGATCAAGGTTTTGTTGATAGGATCACTTAATTGCCTTAATGGAATGTCATCTAACTTGTTTCACTGAAAGTTACCAGCCTATATTGTTAAACTATAGCCCCACCTACGTCTCTTCCTGTAATGTCCTGGTCTGAAGAATAAATGCAGGAAGAGAACCCCAATTCAGGGTTAATTTCCCAAGGAAGGGATGCCTCTAGCATGAGGGTTCCAAGGAAGTTAACCACTTCGGGGCTTCTCACTGCTCAGAAGAGATGGGCTTTGAGTAATCCTTTGTGGCTCTGTCACCCAGAGGATGTGGGGTGACAAATCCGTGGGGGCAAAGCAACAGTGGTTACATGAGAAAAAAATCCTAATTAAAATCTTTATTCATGACTAAGTCTATTGAGCCTTTTGTCCCTTTAATCAGTAAGACATACTTTAAAAAACTGTGAAAAGAAAGTTAACTTCATGATTCAATTTTTTCATGAGTCGTAGCACAGACACGTCTAAGCCCTTTTTTCTTACTCAAATGAAACTTTTTCTGGAATATCTCCAGCCCTCTCACCTTTACACATTGTAATTCTGTACTGAGATATTGGGATGTCTCCTTCTGATGCCAACAATGGCACACCCCATACACTGATGAGCAATGTACAAGTTTAGCACCTCCTGCATGTCATAATATCCCTCAATCAGTCTCGAACACAGACCAGCTACATCACTGCTGACCAGGTCTAGTCATCTTCCACATGGGAAGAGAACTGAGTCATGCTTTAAATTTCAGTGTCCCGTACTCGACCACGGGAAAGAGAAACTGTATAAGGCCATGCAGGTAAACATCACCAGAGGAAGTTTTCATAGAAGATTTGGGATATTGTTACTTAGTCAACATAAAACATGTAGACCACTAATGCATATTTAATGGTCTCATTTGTGATACCATCCAAAACTTCCTTTGAAAGACTGATGGAGAACAAAATGGAGGTGACCAGGAGTCTGAATCAGGTTTCAAATGAGGCTTCAAACAAGTAGGAAGGATGAAAGTTATTAACAGCATTTTTTTTCTCATTAGTGAATCCAGCAGAGACCAGCCAGCTCTCATCAAACAAATTTCCTTTTCCTCCTGGGCACACAGGTGAACCATATTTCCTAGGCTCTCTCACAGATAGACATGGCCATGCAGCTGCTCTGGACAAAGGAATGTGGGCAGAAGTCATATGCTCAATTCCCAGGCCTGGTGCACACAAAGTATTCTCACACCATGATTACTGCTCTCTTTTGACATTTTCCTGTTGAATATCAATGCCCAGAGTGACACTGGAGACCTGGCTGGGTAAGTCATCCCACCTTACCCTCTAGATGACTACATGGAGAACATACCCCAACTAAAGATCAGAAATAATGGTGAGGGTTTTGAGATTTTGAGATTTTTCTGCTATAGAAATTAGTGTTAACTAATACAGTTAGTGTCCTGGAAAACACAAAATATTCCAGAGTATAGGTAAGCTTGAAATATCCATTAGTATATGTAGAACTCAGTTGTTACAAACATTGCCTTTAAAACAACTACTTACCCAAGAATATTTGAGTATGTGCTAGTGTGTATGTGCTATTCCCTTCTAGGCTACGTTAAATACATACAAAAATGATCCCAATAACCAGTAACTACAAATTCATATGATTATTAATTATAATACATTTAATGATGATGACGATGATGAGAATGATTAATTTATTGAGTACTTATATTGTGCCAACTCTTGTGCTTAGTAAAATTTTGTGATTTCTTTCATTCCTAACTTCATAAAGATGCTGAAGATTTATCATTATTCCAGATGACAAAAAAATTATTGGATAAGTTAAACATGCAAGGCGTCTACAGACTGCAAATGTTACAAAGGGATTTAAATTGGGCACTCAGATTCCTGTGGCAGCTAAACTACAACCTATCCTAATTAATGATCATTTGTCTCCCTAATTCTAAACTGTTAGAAATTCAGGTAGTGTTTATACCAGGAATGGACTGGTGGATATCAGAACAGACCTATAAATTTGATCAAAAGCTGTTTTGTACTTTTTTGGGTCTTGTCAACATTCAAACATAAGCTTTTCAAGAATGAAGTCAGGAAAAGTTACTTGTATAGAAGAACGATTTCCTACTCTGGTCCTCTTAGATGCATAAGGAAGAAGGGAGTTCAAAACCCAGACTGACATGAAAATTATAGATCAAGTTAATCAGGAAGATTTCCCACACATTACAGAGCCTGGGTTTTGAAGTCAGAAATCTCTGAGTTCTAATGCAAATCTGGCCTGTCTCTAGTGTTTTACAGTTGAGGCCAAATAGGTTCAGTTTCCTTATCTGTGAAACATGTATAAATATACCCACCTCAAAAGAGTTATTGGTGGTGGGAAGGTTAAATGAAAATAATATCTTTAAAGCACTTAACAAGAGTACAGTATGTAATAGGAGGTGCTCAAAATGACAATCACA
The DNA here is from genome assembly GCF_000696425.1 of Galeopterus variegatus. Lineage (NCBI taxonomy): Eukaryota > Metazoa > Chordata > Mammalia > Dermoptera > Cynocephalidae > Galeopterus > Galeopterus variegatus. The sequence goes on from NW_007727522.1 coordinate 313,005, forward strand.
ATTATTAATAGAAGTAGTTTTAAAAAAATATGCTATTGCCTCCATTGGGGCTCATCCTAAGATTAAACCAAATATTCCAAATTGCAAAATTACTCTAAGAGTCTTATAATCACAGCATTTTTTGGAATATATTAGGCAACAGAAGAATAATGGGTTAAAAATTTTAAAAACGTGATTCCATCAACAGAGAATGAATAGATTAAAACTTTCAACTCTAAAATGATTTCCCTCTCAAGTTAAATAGGAGGTGCATATTGAAGAATGCTAGAAAATATTTGTTCCTCAAAGCAGTTATGGGCAGCCTCTGACAAGCCAAAAAAGAAAATATCAAGCAGCTCAGCAAAACTCCTCCTGTCTCCTACCCACGTCCTCCACTATAAAATCTGTTACTCCAGAAGCATGTGAAAATAGCTCTGAAAAACACAAGCCACATGTGTTTGTCTAAACTAACAACAGAAAAATATAATGGCTTATAATGAAAAGAATTTATAGAAATCTTAGAAATTTTACTTTCCATGAGTGAGCAGAGGCAAGGCCCTGGGACACTCTGAATAACCTCAGACTTCTCATATTCTAATGACTTTGTGAGTGAACCTACATACTCTTTTTTACAGCTAATGCATCCTGATAGATAGACCACCTCCCTCTCCACACAATGCTGGTAAAGTCCAGGGCCACTTACCCACTGTTGACATCATCAGTCCTGAGACTCTTCCCAAGGATATCACCATCACTCATATATCCACCAACATCAACTTCAGTAGACATGTCCAGGTCACTGCTGGCTTTCTCACTCATGTCAATTTGTGACATATTTCCCAGCCGAGAGACAGCCGCTCGACGGAGAGGTGTTGTATACATGAACCTCGAGGGGTCTGTGTGGATGAATCGACTGGTACCACTGCGAGGATAGCCAGCACCCAGGGAGGGAGCATCTCCCGCCTGGAGTCGAGGACACGCCTGGCCCAACCTCCAGGTCATGGGAGTGGGTCGACTTGTCAAGTTGGGTATGGTCCTTCCGTTCACTTCTGTCGTCACAGTGCTATCAAACGTCGTCTCCAGAGTGCTGTCAAATCAAATGGAAAAATAACTATACTCTCGTTCATGTGGGGCCATACACCAAGAATGCCTGAAGACAGAAAAGTCTAGAGTTGAGAGTCATTTCTTAAAAGTGTGTCATTTTCATGACAGCCAAATTATGTGCTCATTTTGAGATTTTGATCACCTCTGCAGATGTCAAAATGTGGAAAGGGGCATTCACTTGCCATTGTTTTTTGTTTGTTTTCAAAAGAAAGACCGTCATTACATTTGAAATAAAATATGTTTTCACATTTTCAACAAACCTTTACCTTAATCCACTGTCACTTTTCCAAACATTTCTAGAAGTACCTATAATTATGTTCAAATGTCTTCCTATCATCCCTCCCCAGATGCATTTCAACTGTAACTTCTGCCACTGTTTTCCAAAGCAGGCTTGAAAATTCACCTAGTACTGACAGTGGTAATTGCAGCAACTAATTCAGTGAGTGGGAAATTATACTGAAGAAGAGAAATAGGAGAAAAAAGTCTCTGGGTATGTGTTGAGAATTTCCATTTAAAGAGTAATCACCAATTGATTGTCATATAAAATTTTAGTGAGAAAATATTTAAGTGATAACTGAAATCACTTCTCTATTAGAGTATAAGAAGTTAAGTGCTTGATTGTAATTTTTTTCTTTATTAGCCCAAAGATATGTGGAGCTGAGAAGAACCTGTGGCTTATCTGAGTCCCACGAAGACTGGACATGGTCTCTTCTAAATTCTGCCTCAAATCTGCTATGTTTTTAACTGTTCTCATTCTTCTTGTTTCAGGGTCTTCACCTAGAAAAGTAACATAAAAATAAACCTGTTATTCATGCCATTTACTGTTCTCAGGATAACTGTATACAAGATAATGTAAAATCCTCATCTTAAAAGTAAAAAGGTAGGAAATTTCAAATAGCTATTATTACATAAAAATTATAATTCTCCTTTCTACAAATAAAATGTGAATAAAAATAAATGTAATATCACAAGTAATAATTTCGATTTGGTAAAAACACAATTATACTTGTAGGTATATGACCTTAATGATTACAAAATTAGAGAGTCACTTGGAAATGTACTGTACACTACTCTATGTTTCTAAGCTTAATTTTAAAATCTAAGATTATCTGGATCCTACTTATTTCCATAATTAACTGTTTCTCTGTGTACTCAGAATAGTTGAGATAAAGTTGCCTTATGCAGCAAGCATACATTGAGATTTTGAGAAATAAGGGAGAGGGCTTTTCTTATACAAGCAATAGCTTTTTAAGTCTTTTTTTAGACTCGTAGAGCAAGGTTCACAACATTGGATGGTTTTATTCTCAATTACCTCTTCACTATGTATAGGGAACCAAAATATCCATACTGGTGACACTGGAGTTCAAGTAAATTCCTTGGCATGTACAAAACATTTGTGTCTAATGGGAATGAAACAAATAGTTCTGCCAGGGTGACAAGCGCTGGCCTTACACAACCACCAACCTATCAAATGGGGATAGAAATGCTATTAAACCATTTCGTTCATGGTCATGCAAAATTTCCCAGGCCAGTGGCCATTTGAAACTGCAGTCTGAATAATAGAAAGAACATGGAAAAAGAGTACAAGAAGCATAGTTTTTATTTAGTTCAATTTGGGCTGAGGAGGATGTGCAGTGATGGGAACTTTTAATAAAGAAAGAAAGAAGAAAGAAAAAAAAAGATGAGAAGGAAGGACTGGAAGAAGGAAGGAAAATAAAGGAATGAATGAATTGGAATAGATGGATTAAGGGGAGGGAAGGAAAGGAGAGGAGAGAAAGGAAGAGAAGCCCAGAAGGGAATGGTTGGAAGGAAATGAAAAGCAAAGAGGATGGAAGGAAAAGAAAAAGGGAAGGAAATGGGAAGCAGGAAAATGGCATATATTAAATAACAGAAAGAAAACTGTTACATAGACAAGTCAAGATGCACATCTATCATCTGTTTTAAGACTATAGGTAGCTATTCAACCCGTTAAGTTACTTTCTTAGTATTCAGGCCAGATGTGTGTGTGTGTGTGTGTGT
>NW_007727522.1:316677-317303 GCF_000696425.1 Galeopterus variegatus
GGTTTTCAGAGATTGTCTCATCTTAACTCTCAGCCATTGAACTCATCTATGTCTCATGTGGGACATGCCATCCGCCTCTGCCTGAACCCTCACCATTGGAAAGGCCTCCACCTCTCCAGCAAAAGACGTCTCCTTCCACTCTAGACAGGTCTAATCATGAAAACATCTACAGGGAATGAGTAATAATTTGTCTCCCTTTAACTTCCACCCAGTGACCTTCGTGGCTCTGAAACCTGCTGAACAAAACTGTCTTTACTATGGCAGCCACTCAGATATTGGAAGACAACTGTTAATTCCTTTATTATCTTTTCCAGCCAAACATTACTACTTTGTTCATTATTCCTCATCTTGGATGGCTGCCAAAACAGCTACCATTCTGTTGCCACTCTGTAATCTCTTCCCTTCATTTTACTAATTATTTGAACAATTAAAATATGCTTAATACCATTATTCTTTCAAACTTAGAACGGACTGAAAAACTTGCCTAAAATAAATATATTTTTGAGAAAAAAAGTACATGTTGGGACCTCGTGTACATGGCATACAGTTTTCCCACATTAATTCAGGTCATATGATCTATAATCCTATAGATTAACATTCTTTTCGAACTCAGAATTGTTAATAAC
>NW_007727522.1:318860-319881 GCF_000696425.1 Galeopterus variegatus
CCAATTGAATCCATTGTTTGTTTATATATTTTTCCTTATGTTTCAGGACCATAGTCTCCCTACCTCCTTTGGTTTTCCCATCATGACATCCACTCATGACAGTGCACCACTTATGGCAATCAAACAAACAGACCTTTTCCTCCCACCACTTACTGAGCAAAACATAATTGCTGCCTTACTCATGGCGTGAAAGATAATAACCAAAGCAAAATTTATTGCAGTAAATGTTTTCAGTGACCCACGAAAGGCAAGGTACCCCTAAGGATTGATTGCACGGTCTGAAATATCCTGTAAATTTGTATCCAAACAATATCCAGAAGCATTGGGGGAAAAACGCATTTGAAAAGGCCAAATATAAAAGCACAAATAAAATTAAATGTTTAGTAGCAAATAAAAGTAGAAAACACAAGAGATGTTTATTTAATCAGAACATGTTATATTCCCTTCCGCTCGCATAGTTTCAAGATAGACTATTATTCCTGAAGGAGGCTTCTTATGTGTCAGACACAATGGTAGGGGCTTCCATACATATTCTAGAATGTTGTATTCTGAATTCCACTTGAGTTTTTAACATTGGTGCAAACTGCTTTCTCATTGCTTGTAAGGACTTCTCAATGAGTTGAACACAGAATAAGAGACTCAGTTTTGGGCTTCTGCATTATCACTTAGTGGCAGACAGACCATTTAATCTGTATATAGTCCTGCTCTTACTTTTTAGGCTTTAATTATACACATTGTCATTAACACTGCCAGCACTGTCAACTTTTAACAGGAAATCAAATTACATGTGAATGAACCTGATCCATAGAGAATTATATCCTCTACACTATCAACATCACGAATGCTATTATTTAGAGTACAGTTGCCTGATACGAGAAATAATCCTATTTTTATGGAAAACCCCAACAGTCATTTGGATGAAAAATTTTAAATTCATCTGGTTAATCCTGACAATTTGGGGGAAAAAAAAACAGTGAAATATCACCAACAGCCTTATGATTTCATTTTAAATAGTTTCCCA
>NW_007727522.1:320535-330177 GCF_000696425.1 Galeopterus variegatus
ATGCTATTATTTAGAGTACAGTTGCCTGATACGAGAAATAATCCTATTTTTATGGAAAACCCCAACAGTCATTTGGATGAAAAATTTTAAATTCATCTGGTTAATCCTGACAATTTGGGGGAAAAAAAAACAGTGAAATATCACCAACAGCCTTATGATTTCATTTTAAATAGTTTCCCATATAGTTACAACACAGACTCTAGTCTGTCTGATTTATTAGGATAATCAAGACTAAACTCAAGGAACTCTGTCTAAATACTAACTTGGAAGAGGCCATTTTGAGTTATAAGCAGAACCTAGTCAAGCACGTGGCAGAAATTCTGAAATTCCTGAGTGCTGTGGGCATGGATATATTCACAAACTTAATTAACATGCATCATTATTTAGGGGAATGCATTGGAATGCTTTATCATCTGGAGATATGATTATTCATATCAGAGCTATTTAAATAAACTCTTCCCCTTACTTTTTCACCTGCATTTTTAAATACTGGCATAAGTAGAAAAAAGAAAAAAAAAAAACCTTATGGACAACCATCACATAAATACAATGAGCAGATGCTCTATTTAGAAACCATGGCAAACAGACTTCTATTGAGAGGTTAGCCTCTGACAGTAATTCTTCAAGTTATTTATGCACAAAAGGCATGTGTCATAAATATACCCACCTACAGCATTCCATAATTGAACAGAGCAACCAACAAATACTGTCAGGAGACTACACTGTGTTCATATCTTTGAATATACTTACATAAGTGGTACTTAGAACAAGATAAATGCTAGCATTTAAAAGCAAAAGATGAATATTATCTGATTCTACAGTTCCAGAGGATAAAAAAGAAAAATTAAAAAGATTTATAAGGATTAAGGATTCCCCTTGTCTTTGTACTGCACACAGCTCTTTTATGAAAAGCAGTTCATCACAGAAATCACACAATGGTTAAGAAGTAAATCTTCAATGTCTGAGAACCAGGTGTATTCAGATTCAGAAATCACTATTCTGACAACTGTGGAAACATAACTCTTTTCAAGCCAAACTGACATGAAAAATTGAGCAATATTTGCCTCTGCTCCCTCTCCAGGCTTCCTTCTTCTAAACCTGGTTCACTAAAACAGTACAGAAAACCTCATAAGACATCATGTAACAGGAGGATCTACATAAATAATAAAAACAAACCTGTATTTACCATCAGTTGCATGAATCAGAAACAAAGAGATCACTGGCCAGTTTTAATTCTTTCAAATTCAAAAGCCCCATATGAAGTCCTTTGTGGGAATACACATTAACATAAAACATGAGGTGTTCAATGGCTTAATATTTATCGATTTTTGAAGAAGAGTATATATGATATAAATATATTTTGGTAGAGCACTGAATTTAGAAATAACAAATGTGTATACATTTTAGTTGTTTAGGCAGGAGGCAAAGTTGACATTTAAAGTTTAAACACAATACTGAAGAATCACTTGACATCTTCAAGTCTAGTTAATTGAAGATTATTTTGTCGGTTGCTATACTAAAACTCATGTCACCAAAATGGCCTAGTGTGTAAAGGATGAAAACAGTTTATAGGCATCTACATAGTAGTTTAAATAGTTATAATGTACACATGCAAGAGCAGTTTTTCTCACCCCCCCCCACACACAAAAGTAAGTGAAAGAGAGCAGAGGCTTCAGAATTTCTGAAATTGTCACTAGAAGTCATATTGCTTGTCACCGAAGTATAAAAAGGGCCATCTATTCGAGTAACACCAAGGCAGCAGAAGAAACTTAACTATACCCAGGAGGCCCTTCATTCTTCATTCCTATCTGTGGTAAGGTCACCTTGAGGGAAGTTGAACAAATAGGCCCCATTAATGACTAAGTAAAAAACAACTTTGGAGTTTTAAAACATTAACACTTACTTATGGATATATAGAATGTACTGGATACCAGGCCAATAATGGCCATGGCAGATGGCTGGTATTTACTTTCTCCAAATAGACTTTACAACTGGTGCTCATTGCTCAGCTTTATAAAGAAAATCATTTCAAGAAACAAGGAATTTAAAACATGTTTGAGTAACTGTAGTTTTAAAAACATCAGTCTGAAAAATAGAAGATATCTAGCTAAGGCAAATAATTTCATTAGAAATTAGGAAATTTCTTAATCTCACTCACAGTTTTAGGAGCAAACTAGACTTACCTAATAAGTCTGTGTAAAGCGCCTGTTCCAAGTCACCCAGCATGGTAAGGATCACATCCTCATCTAGATGGGCTGTCCCTTCCCGCAGGCAGCTTTCTCCCTCCTCTTCAGCCCAGCTTCTGCTGATGCTGCTTGGCTTGGGGGATCCATTTTCATCTTCAGACCTGCTATCTTCATCACTCTCACCTTCCAAGCCTCTTCTTGCAGACCAGTCCTCTAAGTCCTCAGTGCCTGACTGGCTGCCTCCAGCAGGCAGGAGGTTCCAGGCTCCTGAGCCACTGGACTGGTACAGGGACTGCACAGACCGTGAGAGAAATCTGGACAGCAAGTGCCTCTCTGCATAGTTGGATTCTCTCTGGCCGGCCTTTGCAGCATTTCCAAACCAGTTGGAAATGCGCACAGTGGGTCTCCTCTCCCCCTCACTGGTGAGGGAAAGATTGGTCAGAGACTTTTGTTTCTGAAGACAAGCTCCTTTTCTCCTTACTTCTTTGCTCTGAAACACAGAGAGTTCAGCAGACCGCTGCATGGTTCTTCTAGTGGCTTCTTCCTTTCAATTGGACTTCATACTGTCTTTTTACATTGTCACTGCAACTGGCCTTTTGGTTTTAATTAACACATGCACTTCAATAAAAACTCAGGCTCAAATATTCACAGATGATTTTGGAGACATGGTACATACAATTATTTGCCCACAATTTATCTTGCCACATCATTTCACTGATCAGCAGTACTTACAAACATTTTGCTCTCATATATTTGAAGCAGAAAAGAGTTCACCAAAGACACTGCTCCAGTTAAAAAGTAGCCCAGGAACCCAACTGCAGTTTCCCGTCTTCATCCAATCGCATGTCTCAGCCGGAGGATGGGTCCACATTTCCCTCTGTTGCTTCTGTATTCCAAAATGCAAGGTAGAGAAACACCAGCGATGTCTCTCGCTTTTTTTTTTTTCCCCCTGCTGCTCGACAGTCCTTAACTGATCTGGTTCCGTAACCCCTTACTCTAATGAGCTGACACAGTGCAGCAAGTACAGCCTCTGCATCGGAGCCCAGTAAGAGCAGAAACTGAGCACTGAAGCCCAGCCTGCACAAGCCTCTTGCATTTTAGTATTCCACCTGCATTTTCAGATCTATGGCTCTTCCTTGCTGCTGCAGTGGATGCTGCTGGCTGCCATGGCAGCAAACATCCTGCTAAATTAAAACAGAGGCACAGGATCGGCTATCCAGCCTAGAATGCCACAGGTTTCAGAGCCAAGTCGGAACAAGATGTTGTGCTATTAACCCAATGCACATTTAAATTACTTTCAGCCACCCAGCCTTAGACCTGGAAATACACACACTCACTCATGTACACAACACACAGTCCCTGATGCCGAGAATGACAGACTAATTCTCTATAGCCGCAGGCAGCCGAAGCAGGCAGATCTGNAGCACTGAAGCCCAGCCTGCACAAGCCTCTTGCATTTTAGTATTCCACCTGCATTTTCAGATCTATGGCTCTTCCTTGCTGCTGCAGTGGATGCTGCTGGCTGCCATGGCAGCAAACATCCTGCTAAATTAAAACAGAGGCACAGGATCGGCTGTCCAGCCTAGAATGCCACAGGTTTCAGAGCCAAGTCGGAACAAGATGTTGTGCTATTAACCCAATGCATATTTAAATGACTTTCAGCCACCCAGCCTTAGACCTGGAAATACACACACTCACTCATGTACACAACACACAGTCCCTGATGCCGAGAATGACAGACTAATTCTCTATAGCCGCAGGCAGCCGAAGCAGGCAGATCTGCCTTCTGAATGTTGGGATTTGTGCTGCAAAAGCACAAATCAAATCCAAGAGTGTAAAGGACCTAAAAAATGGAGCATGACACTCTCCACTCCCTGACAGATAATGCTTTAAAGGGAAAGACTTCACCTTATCTTTTAAAGAACAAATTCAAGGGCTTTTTATTCTGAAGCGATTCAGTAAAACCCTAATGTGACAATAAATATGAAGATTTCTTCCAGCTTTCCTGTAGAAAACAGCATTAAAAAAAAAAAACCTCAAAAGTTTATTCTGAAGCGATTCAGTAAAACCCTAATGTGACAATAAATATGAAGATTTCTTCCAGCCTTCCTGTAGAAAACAGCATTAAAAAAAAAAAACCTCAAAAGGATTTTCCTCCAATATTTCAACTCAAAGCATACAATTGAAAGTTTATGGTTAAGAGTGTAGAACACAATAATGTGACAGAAAACACAAAATCCACATTGTGTGTTTCGATATTGAGAATTTTTTCAAGTCTATCCCAAAAAACTACTACAGCATAATAAAAACTCAATTTTAATATTTTGATTAAAACAGAAAAGCTAAAAGATAAATTTCTTATACTTATCTTATACAGGTTGTATACCACCACCATGATATTTTTATTTTATGAAAACTTTTGAAAACAAATATAAGGTGTAGTAGAGACAATGTGTATTTTTGATAGCTAAGGAGAAGAGTATTAAATAAAAACTTTTGAAGATTTTCCACTCACAAATATTTCTTATTAAAAGGGGGAAAGTGGAGAAATACACAGAAATATTAAATTGCGTCATGCAAAATTGATACATAAATAAATACTCGTCATTTTCAGAGTTTTAATAGGTAAAGTTAATTTTACCTATTTTAGTCTCAATTACAGGAAGTGTCCAATCTCCTAACCATATAAATTAGCATTATAATATGCATTGCCTGTAACTTAAACCTACTTTGTGAAGTTAATTATTCCTTATGCCCCCACAGAAGGTAGATCATATCTAGATCCATTTTACAGATATGTAAAAGGGAATTAAAGGGGAAAAAAGCAATTATTTGTGAAAAAATTTTGCAATAAACAAACTGAATTTTGAATACTGATTCTCACCTTCACTCTTTAAAAATTAAATTGTGTTTATATAAAATATGCTTAAATAAAATAAGCGCACAAATGTGGAATTGTTGAAACTGATAATCATACTTCTAAAAGCATCATTTTGCAAAGTATTTTTAAAAAGACTAAAATGCCACTCCTCTTGAGATTTCTAAATAGAACATTTTTTCCTCTTCATTTTGAGGTACCGTGATCAAGTGAATTTCTAAGTTATGAAGTCACAGTGAAATTTGTTGAAGTTATGAAACTTCAATTTGTTTGGTATGTATTCGGCATGTGGTTATATAACCCAAAGCCTTACAGATTCACCATTAAAAAAAAAGAACCTTAATGCTTTAGATGTCAAAAGAATTGATCTAATGCATCTATAAATGAAAGCAATAATCATGGCCTTTCTTATACAAGAGGGCTTATGTACCAATCAGCTTAAACATCCAAGTGGTTCAGAACCACTTGGAGGGTTTATTAATATGCAGCTTGCTGGCCCCCAGCCCCACAACTGCTCATTCAGTCCGGGCTTATGTACCAATCAGCTTAAACATCCAAGTGGTTCAGAACCACTTGGAGGGTTTATTATTATGCAGCTTGCTGGACCCCAGCCCCACAACTGCTCATTCAGTCGGTCTGAGGGGTCTCGACACTTTGTATTTCTAACATATTCCCAGCTACTGCTGGCTCTGAGACTCCACTTTGAGAATTACTAGGCTGAGATTAAAGGTTTTCAACTGGGCATGATTTTCGTTGCTCTCTAAGAGACATCTGTCAATATCTGGAGACATTTTGGGTTGTCACAACTGGTGCGTGTGGTGTGTGACATCTGAGGAATAGAGGCCAATAATGCTGCCAAACATCCTACAATGACAGGAAAGCTCCCCCACAACAAAGAATGATGCAGTCCTCCTACAATATCAATAGTGCCAAGGTTGAGAAATCCTGAATAGACTAAATTATGTTGCATTTACATATTACTTGACATTTCTGTGGCTTAAAAATATGAAGATGCACTTCTGCTAACATTAATGTCCACTCTATGCTGGTTGCAGCTCTGGTCTAGGTACCCTTTATTCTAAGATCCATGCTGAAAGAACAGCTTCAGTCTGGCACATGTTGACCTCATCACAGAGGGAAAAGAGAGGTCAGAGATCCAAGAAATGGCTCTCAAAACTTCTACTCAGGAATGACCCATGTCTTTTCTCCACTCACATTTCATTTGTGAAATCATATCAAACAGTCCTTCCTGATTCAATGGGGCAGGAAATGCAACCCTCGTGCAGGAGCACACCCAAGAAGGGGTGGGATAAGTTCAGTGGAGCCAGTAAGGAGGGGCTTGCAGAGAGGAACTGAAATATTTTGAAGAAATATCCCTAATGAGGAAACCATTAAAAGGGGATTTTTATGTGTTTCTATTTTAAAGATATTATCAACTTGTAATTACAGTTGTTTTGCCCCTGGAACTACATCAGTCTATAAGATTACATACTGCTTCTCTAGAGACAGCTAACCCCACTTGCATTCATATAGGAGTGTATTTACACTTACATGTATTCACACATATAAATGTATCTTATACAGGATAGACGAGGAAGCCTCAGTGCAAAGGGAAGAAATACACCCAGACAATAGTGAAAATGTGAATCACTTTAATTTTGTCAAAATTTAAAATGAAGTATAGCTACTCTAATGTTCTGGAAAGGAATACTTTTCAGCTGTTTAGTAAACATAATTAGAATGTGGCTATTTAAATAAAAGATCTAAAGTGATTTGAATTACTTGATCTTGATCTTCTTGATCTTTATAAACATTCAAGTAAAAGGTAATTGAGTGATCATTTACAAAGGTCTTAAATGCCCGATATTTCCCACCATTCAATATGAAGTCTTGTAAGTTAGAAAAAACATGTGTAAGTTAGAAAAAACAAGTTAGAAAAGCCATTAGTTTATCCTTCCATTTAAACTAGATTCTTACTTCTAGAATGATTTCCTGAATCCATCCAATTTTTTTTAATATTACATTTTTACAAATGACATGCCTGCTTGACTGTAATTGAGACTAAAATAGAAGGTGGGAAATCAAAATTAACTTTACCTATTAAAACTCTGAAAATGACGAGTATTTATGTATCAATTTTGCATGACACAATTTAATATTTCTGTGTATTTCTCCACTTTCCCCCTTTTAATAAGGGATATTTGTGAGTGGAAAATCTTCAAAAGTTTTTATTTAATACTCTTCTTCTTAGCTATCAAAAATACACATTGTCTCTACTGCACTTTATATTTGTTTTCAAAAGTTTTCCTAAAATAAAAATATCATGGTGGTGGTACACAACCTGTACAAGTATAAGAAATTAATATTTTAGGGCTGGCCCCGTGGTGCACTTGGGAGAGTGTGGCGCTTGGGTGCGCAGCGGTGCTCCCGCTGCGGGTTCGGATCCTATATGGGGATGGCCGGTGCGCTCACTGGCTGAGCGCGGTGTGGGTGACACCACACCAATGGTTGCGATCCCCTTACCGGTCACAAAAAAGGGGTTCGGATCCTATATGGGGATGGCTGGTGCGCTCACTGGCTGAGCGCGGTGTGGGTGACAGCACACCAATGGTTGCGATCCCCTTACCGGTCACAAAAAAGAAAAAAAAAAAGAAAGAAATTAATATTTTAGATTTTCTGTTTCAATCAAACTATTAAAAATTAAGATCTTATTATGCTGTGGTAGTTTTATGGGATAGACTTGAAAAAAATTCTCAATATCAAAACACATAACGTGGATTTTGTGTTTTCTGTCACATTATTGTGTTCTACACCCTTGACCATAAACTTTCAATTGTATGCTTTGAGTTGAAATATTGGAAGAAAATCCTTTTCCCATCTTCTCATAACAGCACACCAATTTTCTTCGGTGATCATTCTTTGTTCATGTGGTCCTAGTGACCCAAGTAGAGCCATTCAGAACAACCCATCCCTTGACTACAGTGACTGTTTCGGGAATGGACGTGTGACCCAATCCCGTTCAATCAGAACAAATAAGATTGAATCTCAGAACTTTTTAAAAGACTGTTATGAAAGAAATGCTCTCTCTTTTTCCCCTAGACCTGAAGCTCATAAAAGAAAGCTTGGCACTGCTGGCAGTTACTTTCACCCACAAATGAAATAAATGTAGAGAAAAGAGAACCTAAAGCAGGAGAGAATGAACTCAAGGTCATGGTAGGAAATGTCTGAAGCCCTTAACAATCCATTTCTAAAACTACTCCTCCCTCACTTCCCTGCAATTTTCAGTTATTATGTTATCAAGGGGAAAAAAATACCTTTTTGTACTTAAACAAATGTGAAAAGTATTCCTACTGCTTGACCCACAAGATGTATGATGTAAAGATTTGTGATACTGTTAAGGAGCAAACTTGAATGGTTCATGCTGCAATGCAGATTTGCTAGAGGGATTCGCTGGGTTAGTTGGGAAGATTAGCTTTTTAAATTTTCATTGATAAAATAACTAACTTGAAGTTACAAAAATGTTGTCTTTGTCATTAAATGGTAGTGAACGTTAAAAATCTAATTAAATTATGGTGTGAAGATAAGCATCAGAAATGAGTGGCACTCAATTTAATGCCATACTGGAGGAAATGCAAGACTTGCTATTTGGAGACATTTGTAGGTCTTCAAGTATATCTCTCCAAAGATTAAGTAGATCACTTAAATTTCCCTTTTTTTATGATGTTTTTGGGGAGGAAATCTAGTGATATCTATGGGATCTGATGATGATGATTCCAATAATAATTATAGTCAAGTAAAATGTATTACATAGCTCGTGACAATGAGTAAGTGAGCGTATTGCCTCCAGACTATCCTCTAAGATTCATGTCACAAGCTCAATATTACAAGGCTGACTGAATTGATGGTGCATATTTTACTGCTTTGGCTTGGGTTTTATTCTCACATTCATTGACAGAAAGAATTTGTCCTTAGAGGCCTTCTCTTTCATCAAGTGCCAAGAGATCTTGCCAAATGTAAAGCAAGACTAAATTTTCATTCCACTCATGGTCAAGAAAATTTTAGATCTTTTTTTTACTTAGGTTCACAATTGCCCTTTTTTCTTTTGTATAAGGCTATCTACCAACATGTATAATATTTGTTTAATGCACTTTGAAAAGTTTACCAGGAATTTATATTCAAGAAACTATTCAAACAGTTAAATAAAGGCAATGAAGAGCTCAGAATTCATTTTTTCCATTCCCTAGAACATTTTTCTTCCCATATCTCATTATCTTTAAAGGAATATTCTGTGGGCCTGTCTAAGCTAGGGGCCTGGCAATAAATTCAAGTGCTAATGTGGTTTGTGGTTTTACTAGCAGCCAGAATGTGGTAAGCACCAAGAGAAATCAAAAAGGGAAGGAGATCTGTGGAAGGGATGGAGACTCTGAGAAAGGAAAGACATCATCAATATAGAAAATGTCTCATGAGCTTTAGACTTCTGACAAGTTCATTCTTTTATAGGTTTATTTTATTATTGCATATTTATCCTTATTTTCATTCTTTCTCCCTGCCCCCCCCCCCCCCCCCCCCCCCCCCCCC